>NC_082693.1:83575859-83776494 GCF_949987515.2 Delphinus delphis | reverse complement strand
TGTGAGTATATGAGTACATATATATATGTAATATGTTACCAAAGACCTACAAGCATTTCTGGGGACAATTAGTGTCAGGAGAATGCCTACACAAATTATGCTTGAGGTTATCCAAATAGATAGTAAAGCCAAATGTTTTCCTATGTAGAAGTATTCCAGCTAATAAATGAAGACAGAATAATAGAATTAATGCCTTACCATTTCTTACTCCCTGATGATTTCATGAATATAGGCAATGATTGTTGGTGGCTGCTAGCATCACAAAAAGACCATCAGATATTGTGTATGTTCTGTGTACAGCACCATCCGTGAGACACTCTTGTCCTCTCCGCCAGAAGTGAACCTGAATCTGGTCAGCCAAGTACTACTGAGGACTGAGGAACACAGTCAAAAACACCAGAGAGGTGCAGTCAGCAAAAGTCAGACTGTTTCAGACGTTACAGGACAAATAACTTGTTTATTTGACAACACTGAAAACATTATAAGAAGAAAGGTAAAGGAAGAGCGTACAATTAAAAGAGAAAAGAAATCTATCAACTACTGCATGTATGGAGTCACTTTTAAGTCCAAATTTGAATAAATAAACAGTAAAAAGAGAAAAGCAAGTTTATAAAACAATCAAATATGAACACTGCATAGTTGATTAGATTAAGGAAAATTGATTAAATTTGGTGGGTATTAATGATATTGAAATTATGTTTTAAAAAGAGTCAGGTCAAATACTCTTTTCTTTTACCTAAATGCTTAACACTTTAAAACATTGCGAAGGGAATTTAAAGAAGATCTAAAAAATGGAGAGATACATCATGTCCATGGATTGGAAGACGCAAAATTGTGAGGATGGCAATTCTCCTCAAATTGGCCTATAGATGAAATGCAATCCAGATGATAATCCCAGCATGCTTTAAAAGTAAACTAAATTGATAGGCTGATTCTAAAATGCATAAGAAGAGCAAAGTATTTAGAATAGCCAAAACAATCTTAAAAAGCACAAGGTTGAAGGGCTTGTACTACCAGATTTCAAGGCTTACTATAAAGCTAGAATAATCAAGACATGGTTATATTGGCATAAGGTCAGATGTATAGATAAGTGGAACAGAATAGAGAGTCCAGAAATAGATTCATATCATAAGGTCAAAGTTTCCAAAGAATTCATGGAGAAATATTCAATAGTAACAAATGGTTACCTGTATGAAAAAAAAGAAAATAAACATTCATCCTTACCTCAAACCATGCACAAACTTTAATCAAAATTAATCAAATGCTTAATTGTAAAAGCTAAAACTATTAAACTTCTAGAAGAAAACATAGGAGAAACATTGGGTTATAGGCAAAAACTTCTTAAACAGGATGTAAAAAGTATACTCCATAAAAAACAATTATAAAATGTACTTTATAAATTTTAAAAAATACTTTTTTTTATTTCCATGAACCTTTAATCCAGATTTCCCAAGTGTTAACATCATACACATAGTACAATGATAAAAATCAGGTAATTAATATTGATACAGTGTTATTATTCAAATCGTAGACCTTATTTGAATTTTCCCAATTGTTCCAGAATGTCTTTGGTGTGGCCCAGAATCCACCCCAGGATCACATGTTGCATTTTTTTGTTTTTAACATCTTTATTGGAGTATAATTGCCTTACAATGGTGTGTTAGTTTCTGCTTTATAACAAAGTGAATTAGTTGTACATATACTTATGTTCCCATATCTCTTCCCTCTTGCGTCTCCCTCCCTCCCACCCTCCCTATCCCACCCCTCTAGGTGGTCACAAAGCACAGAGCTGATCTCCCTGTGCTATGCGGCTGCTGCCCACTAGCTATCTATTTTACGTTTGGTAGTGTATATATGTCCATGCCACTCTCTCACTTTGTCACAGCTTACCCTTCTCCCTCCCCATATCCTCAAGTCCATTCTCTAGTAGGTCTGTGTCTTTATTTCCATCTTACCCCAGGTTCTTCATGACCTTTTTTTTCTTCTTAGATTCCATATATATGTGTTAGCATACGGTATTTGTTTTTCTCTTTCTGACTTACTTCACTCTGTATGACAGACTCTAGGTCCATCCACCTCACTACAAATAGCTCAATTCCGTTTCTTTTTATGGCTGAGTAATATTCCATTGTATATATGTGCCACACAGCCACTATGGAGAGCAGTATGGAGGTTCCTTAAAAAACTACAAAAAGAACTACCATACGACCCAGCAACCCCACTACTGGGCATATACCCTGAGAAAACCATAATTCAAAAAGAGTCATGTACCAAAATGTTCATTGAAGCTCTATTTACAATAGCCAGGAGATGGAAACAACCTAAGTGTCCATCATCGGATGAATGGATAAAAAATACTCTTTAAAAGACACAGTTAAGGAAGCAAAAGAGGCAAGTTACAGACAGAAGAATATTTGCAAAACGTGTATTTGACAAAGAGCTGGTGTATTAGTTCTCTATTGCAGCGTAACAAATATCCCCCAAACTTGGCAGCTTAAACAAACATTTTTTTATTTCCCACTGTTAGTGAGGTCTGGAAATCTAGGAATGCCTTAGCTGCTTTGCTCTGGCTCAGAGACCTTTCACACGATTGCAGGAAAGCTGTCATGAGGGCTTCCCAGTCATCAGGAAAATATTAAATTACAACAACAACAACAAAAAATACCACTGTATACTCACCAGAATGTTTAGAGTCAAAAGAATGACAATGCCAAGTGCTGGTGACCATCTGAAGCTGTCATATGCTGTTTGTAGGAATACATAATGGTACAGTCACTTTGGTAAAGAGTTTGACCATTTTCCTGTAAAGTTAAACGTGTACTTTCCATATAAACTGGCAATCTCATTCTTAAATATTCCCTGAGAGAAATGAAGTTCTATGTCCATACAAAGACTGTGTGCAAATATTCATAGCAGCATCATTCATAAAAGCCCAAACCTGGAGACAACCAAATGTCCATTAGCTGGTGAGTGGATGAACACATTCTGGTGTATTCATACTGCGAAACACTTTCAGCAATAAACAAAAGACTAAATTGTTAACGCGCACAATCACATGGGTGATTCTCAAAAACAGTATGTGGAGTGAAAAAAATCAACCACAAAAGACTATGTAACACAAAAGGAAAAACTATAGTTACAGAAAGCAGATTAGTCGGGGCCAAAGGATGAAGGAGAGGATTGTCTACAAAGGGTATGAAGGACCGTTTGGGGGTGATGTAAATGTTCTCTATTTTGATTGTGGTAGAGCTTACACAACTGTAAATAATTATCAAAATTCAACAAGCTGAATACCAAAAATGAATGAATTTTATTCTGTGTAAATTATACCTCAGTAGAGCTATTAACAAATGGTTATTTTTAGAGACATGCTGAAATATTTACAGATGAAAAGATAGGATGTTTCAAATTTGCTTCAAAATAATTCTGAGTCCAGGACGATAAATAAGAGATATATAGAAGCAAGACTCGTCTTGAGTTGACATGTGTTGAAGCCAGATGCTGAGTACATGGAGGTTTCTTATGTTGTTTTCTTTATTTTCATATTTTAAAAAAGGTCTCCACAATAAAACTTTTTTAAACAAAAGCAAAACAAATCACACTGATTAATTATATCTGAATCGTACTTATTCAGACCCTTGGAGTCTCTCCAGGCAGCCGTTGAATCATGCATCTTGAACAAGCAGAAAGGTGAAAGCGTAGCTATATTAATTAGAGTTGTAACGAAAAGACTCTAAACTATGTAGATCGAACAAGATGGAAGTTGGTGTCTTTATTTGTCACTCGTTAACTCTTCCAGAACTAAGTGGGCAATCTAGGCTGAGGAGGAGAATCTGCTCCATGGGTCCTTTGGGGGCCCAAGTTCCTTCTATCTTGTTCCTTTGCCTCCTCCAGGATGTTACTTTCAATGGTTAAAACTGACACACCAGCACCATTTCAGCCAATGGGAAAGAAGAAAGAGAGTGAAAGGCAAGAAATACTCTGTTCAAACATTGCTACTACTCACATTCCACTGGGGAGAACTTAATCTTGTACCTGCTTGCAAGAGAGGCTGGGAAGCATAGCCTGTAGGTGGATAACATATTAATTTGCTAGACATTTTCAGATAAGATACACACTCACACACACACATACACGACCCAGCCATCCCACTACTGAGCATATACCCTGAGAAAACCATAATTCAAAAAGAGTCATGTACCAAAATGTTCATTGCAGCTCTATTTACAATAGCCAGGAGATGGAAGCAACCTAAGTGTCCATCATCAGATGAATGGATAAAAAATACTCTTTAAAAGACACAGTTAAGGAAACAAAAGAGGCAAGTTACAGACAGAAGAATATTTGCAAAACGTGTATTTGACAAAGAGCTGGTGTATTAGTGCACACAGCTCTTTGTGCACCGTTTTATAGGAATACAGGGTAACACCAAGATGAGTATATAAACTGTGATAGAGGAAGCATGGAATTCATGCAGTGGGATAGAGGACATAAAAGAGGCAAAGAGATTTATTTCTCAGGCAACAGCACTTGGAAATCTCAGGATGACGGTTCTGTAGATTAAAGGAGGAAGGAGATTCTAGGTGAGGAGAAGTGGAAGTGGTAGAATTACCTAAGTGTCTGACTGTGGGAAAGAACATGGAGAAGGGACTCAGAGTTTAGTTGGTGAGTTTGGGAGTATCACAAATATAGAAAATTATACAACTGGAAAATGAAGTGGTTGACTCAAGGTAGAAGTTGGGCAAGGGGAAAAAATAGAACTATAGTTCATGACTTGACTCAGCAAAGAACAACATTTACCCAGACAGAGTAGTGTGAATATTTGATACTGATTTAACCAAAAATGGTGATAATACTATAATTTGTAATAATGAGAGAGGAAAGATAGGTAGGAGGAACATAAAAGTTATATAGATTGTCATCTTTTGAATTAGGAAGACAGTAGAAAATGTCAAAATTGGCATAGCTGCAGAGGCATATAGTTTAGAAATATGGAAGAAAAGGCTAATAGGCCAAGAAGGAGTTGCCTTTATAGAGTGGGGCTGGGTTTTTTTTTAACGCACTTGTTCTATTGAATATTTATCTCAGTAAACTATGTGTATGCTGTTCTTTGATAAAAGCAAAATTTAATCTCAGTGGGAAAGAAATTGTTTGGAGCATAAAAACTGAAAATCAAAAAGAGAAAACACTTCTTTACATCCCATGTTTATAAGAGTGGTAACTGAGGAAAAGCGACACAAGGGATGATCGGGAACAAGTGAAAGGCTGAGCCCCTCGAATCTGCTGGGAGGTAATTTTAGGAATGAGAGTTTCTCCAAAGATTGCCCTCTAAGACCTCGCCTTTGAAAAACAGTCCCAATTCTGTGACTCAGTACCGGCTGTTGCGTCAGTATGAATCAGATTCCAGGCATTTTAAGAATAAATGACACTGGTAGAATTTTTTGGCTTGCGAGTCATCTTTTATTAATCTTATGTCCTGAGGATTGTGTGACATAAGCTAACAAATGGAGACCAGAGATAGAAACTTTGTAGGAGAGGTGCTTACATACACAGCTTTTTAATGAATTATATATATATTAAAGATTGAAGGTGGAGTCTGTTTTGTTCTTCGCTATGTCTCTTAGAGCATGTTAAAATTACAACACATAATGGTTAAATGGAGATATAATGGGTATCATTCCACCTAATGGAACGAATGAATTGGAAACTTGGATTTTAAGGAATTTTTGCGTTTCTGAGTGAGGTAAACAGCCTGTGTATTCAAATATATCTTATTACCAATTATTGAAGCTGCATCATTCCATAAAATACAGATGTATTGAGTACGGTCTGAAGAAAGTTCATTTTTAAAATCAACATTTCAAATTCTGTCGGTAACCTCTCACCCTGAAACCACATTAGGGGATTGTATTAATGATCCTCGAATTTTCATCGTTCGTCCATTTTACTATGCTTTTTACCAGACTTGAGGAGAAGCACTGCGGCAAAGAAATGGAAAGAAACAGTACATCTTGACTAAATCAGTTGGAAGCATTAACAGTCCATTGCAACTCAGATAAAAAAGATTTCACTTTGTTTCTGTGAAAATGAGGAGATTAGAAAACGGGAGAAACTGTTCATGAGGATAATTCTTCCTCACTTTTAGAGCTGAAGGCTTTTCTAATGAGGGTCGCTAAGCCCGTTTTGCATCACACAGAATCCAGCGTTGCCACCTGCTTAGAGTGAGAGCACACTGAGTAAAAATAACAGAAATGAACGCAAGAAGTTACCCCAAAATGGGCCTGCTCGAAGATTAAAGTGGGAAAATAAAAACACATTTTTCCTTTGCAAACATATGGGTGAAGAATGATATTGCTATTATGCTGAACGTCTTCCCAAATCAAATCTGACCAGAGTCCAAAATGTGTCTAAGAAAAGGCCCCGAAATGACTCTTTCTGGGAAAAAAAATCAGTCTTAATTCCCCTTTGTCATAATTTAGTACTTTCCTCTGTTACATTTTTCTTTAGTCAACAATGTAAAAACAAATTTCTTGCAGATCTGAAAACTGTTTTCTTTGTGTGTGTGTGTATGTGTGTGTATAGGGCAGAAAAACACTGTGGTTTATGTAACTGCAGTCATTCTCTAGATTACCATTTCATGGTACACCACACACCAAAGCAAGCAACCTGTGTCTTTCATGCAAAAGTGTGTGTGGGGAGGAGAGGGCTGGAATGGGGGTGTGGGAAGCCCTCAGCCCCGAATGTAATCAGATAAAGCTAGTGGCTTGGTATTAGGATGTTAGCTTTGTCTAAGTCCTAGCATCTTCAATGAGCCAGCCCTCTCTTCATTCGTCACCCCAGCGCCCCTTTTGTGGAAATCATTTCCCATTGGTATTTCCCAGAGCTTGGAGTCGATAGGTGACTAGCCTCTTTGCTTGTACCATTATTTCCAGCAAGCTTGCTACATCTGCAGTAAATCCTGGAGGATTTGTGGGTGGACTGAGAAAATATAAGTGACAGAATGAGGTGATAAGGCCTGGATTCGGCTGAAACAAAAGCTTTTCCGTTCTGCCCCGATGTGACAGTCACGAGCCTCTGAAGATTTGATTCGATCAGGTTTTTGCCAGCTGTCTCGTGGAGTTGGAGCAAGTTCAAAATGAAGCCCATGAGCATCTCTTTCACTCTCTGCTAAGCTTGCCTCTGGGTACCAGTGATGAAAATCTCTCTCTTTCTTAGCTTTTTTATGTGGTGGTGGTGAACACTGGGTATTCAAGGTGTGTCAGCTGTGCCAGGGAGCTGTCGTAAGTGATAGACCGGGATGAAAAGGCAGACTCTGGCTTTACACAGTAGCCACAGACCATGTTCAGGTGTGGAAGCAAGAAGTGTGGTCTAATCGGAATTTCTCAGCCTGGTTGCAGAGGGGCTACGATGAGCCCTTCAAAGCAGAGTCGTTTTTAAGCAAGATCAAATCCATGGCTGTCATTTCATATAAGTTTTTCTCCTCTTGGGTTTTATTTTTTTTTCTTTTATCCAGAAAAGCTTAACTTAGAAGTGGTGTCTGTTTATCAGCGATGGCTCATCACGTCCATGTGTGTGTGCACGTGCGTGTGCATTTCAACGTAAAATGAAGGAAGGCACTGCGGCTTCTGAGGAGCACGTTGCACAAGAATCTGCACAGTTGCTGAGATATTTTCGTGTGTTGCTTGGGATTTCAGGAT
Organism: Delphinus delphis; assembly: GCF_949987515.2. Taxonomy (NCBI): domain Eukaryota; kingdom Metazoa; phylum Chordata; class Mammalia; order Artiodactyla; family Delphinidae; genus Delphinus; species Delphinus delphis. The sequence continues at coordinate 83,768,797 of NC_082693.1, read as the reverse complement.
CCCTTCCTAGGACTCTGTATCAGTCAGAATAGTCTGGGTTATGTCTTGATAACAAATACGTCTAAAATTTCAGTGATTCACAACAACAAAGGATGATTTGTTGTCCATGTTCTGCGTTTGCTATAGGCTCAATGTTTGTGTCTTCCTCTCCAACAAATCCATATGTTAAAGCCCTAGTCTCCAAGTGATGGTATTTGGAGGTGGGCCTTTGGGAGGTAATTAAGTTTAGATGAAGTCATGAGGGTTCCACCCCCATGATGGAATTGGTGACCTTATAAGGGGATGAAGAGACCGCAGTTTCCCCCGACCCCGCCCCCACTCCTCTCCCTCTGCCTCTAACGTGAGGATTCAGCCAGAAGACAGCCATCTGCAAACCAAGAAGAGAGCTCTCACCAGACATCAGATATGCCGGCACCTTGATCTTGGACTTCCCAGCCTCCAGAACTATGAGGAATGAATGTTTATTGTTTAAGCCACACAGTCCCTGGTATTCATTGTAGCAGCCCAAGCTGCGTAAGAGTTGGGCCAACTGTGCTCTGAGCTGGGACCTTGGTGGATGGAGCAGCCTTTGTCTGGGACATTGCTTTTGTCATGGCAGAGGGAAGTGGGAGAATGGCAAAGCATGCAATGACTCTTAAAATCTCTGTTTACAGAGATATGTGTCTCCTCCACTCACATTTCCTTAGCCAAATCATGTCACAGACCTAATTTTTTTATCAATGGGGTGGAGAAAGATAAGCATTCCATTGGAAGGAAACAGGACAGCTCGGAGGCACAGTGATACAATCTCCAGGAGCCCTTACTTTCCCTATATGTAAGGGGAGGGGATTTGATGTCTCTGATTCCTTTCAGTGACACCGTGAGGCAGAAGTCCTGCCTCCAGAGACCTGATGGAGGTGCTCCAATGCAGAGAAAGCTCCGGGACCATCACAACATGGCTGAAGAATATATGTCACAGCCAAATAATTGTTGTGGAAAATAGGAAAAAACAATCCTCGAAGAACCTAGGAGAAACTGTTTTCAAATATTACACTTCATTTAAATCAGAAATATTTCCCTCCTTCCATGAGAAATAAAAGTCATTTTTAATCCTTTTTTTCTGTGTGATATATAACATTTATAGATAAGATCTGGAAAGATGAATGTACAGCTTAGTTACTATAGAGAGAACACATATAGAACCACCATCCAGTTCTAAAACAAGAACACTGCTGGTATTCCAGAAGCCCCAAGGGGCCTAGTCCCAATAACATCTCCCCTCGCTCATTTTTTCTTAAAGTTAATTGGTAAAGCCTTTCTTAGAGTTTCCTGCAAACAGGTTCTAAGATGGAAAGTTACAGGCAGAAGTTTACTGGGGATATTCTTGGGATACACACCTGTAGGAAAGTCGGGAAGGCAAGATGAGTAGAGAGAGAAGCTGGTCCACAGTGTGGTTGCCCCAGAGGCAGTGGTCAATCCCACAGGGGTCTCTGAGATGGTTTAGCCCTTCAGAGTTGTCCTGAATTGAGGCAAGGTGGGAGTGGGCTTTCATAGTCCCACATAGGGCAGTTATTGGACACAGACCAACCCCAGGGGAGGGCAGGTGACCTTGGGAGTACAGTTCTCTGTGGCCAAGGGTAATGCCGGTGAGGGACTGGCTATGAGCCATCACCAGAGAATATCCTCAGCAGCTGAGAATGGTGCCAGGTCCTGAAGAGGGGATCCTTGAGCACCACGCCATCCACGACACTAGCCGTTACGGTCATTACTTCCTTTACGTGCTTTTAAATTTTAACATTCAAGTATGTCACACGCATTTTTTAAAATATCTGGCTTGTTTCACTCCACGTGATATTTTTAAGATTCAACATTGTTGCCTGTGATTGTGATTCATTTTCATGACAGCATCGTACCTATTTTATTGTACCCCAATGTATTCGCCCATTCTACTGTAGAGACACATTTGGGCTGTCCCCCGCCTTTGGCTCTATACATACTGCTGCTGCAGATATCCCCATAAATGGCTCCTGGTGCACATTACTTTTTTCTTAAAGTATAATTGATTTATAATATTGTGTTAGTTTTAGGGATATAGCAAAGTGATTCAGTTGTGTATTTTTTCAGATTATTTTCCACGGTAGGTTATTACAAGATATTGAATGTAATTCCCTGTGCCATATAGTAACTCCTTGTTGCTTATCTATTTTATGTATAGTTGTTTTCGTCTATTAATCCCACACTCTTAATTTGTCCCTCTCTCTCCCCTTCAGTAACCATAAGTTTGTTTTCTATGTCTGTGCGTGTCATGTGGGTAGACAACCAAGGAGTGGCATTGCTGGGATATGAGCTATACATACTTCCAATTTTCCGAGGCAGGGCCAAACAGCTTACTTTCTCACCAACAGCATTTGTGTTCCCATAGTTCTACATCCTCATCGACACTTAGTATTTTTGTTCTTTCTTTTTAATGTAGCCATCTGGTGGGTATCCAGCCATGTCTCATCATGGTTTTATCTTCCACTTCCTTGATAACTAGAACCTCTTCCTATATATTTTTTAATCCACTTAGATCTCCTCATTTGTGACGAGTCTGTTTTTGTCCATTTTTCTGTTGAGTTCTCTTTTTCCTACTGAATTAAATAAGATCTTTATATATTTTAGATGTATACAAATTAGCTAAATATTGCAAAGTTTTTTCTACTTTATGGATACATTTTCACCCTCTTAAAGTTGTCTCAGATGTTCTTAATTTTAAAGTAATCAAAATATATTATTTATTTCTTCTGGCTCATGCTTCTTCTGGTATCTTATGAAATGTGTTGACCGTAAGCTTGCATAGTAGCATAGATTCAGATACCTTGTGAAATATACTGTCTTCATTCAATTCCGTAATGAGAAGGTATTTTGTGCTATTCTTTCCTAAAAATGCATTTTGAGTATCTGGAGAGAGAAATGATTTTCTTTTCAAACAGATCAATTTACTTTCATTCTAAGTTCAGATTCTTTTAGTTTTGACCATTGAATCCACAGGGAAATGGTGCTAGTTATTTAAACAGAAAAGAGAAATCAACCTGCAAGGATGTGCAAATGGCATTCAAATACAGTTAAGTTTTTGAAGTTGGAATCTCTTTTCAGAGACATAATCATTGGACTAGTTAAAAGGGAAAAAAAAATTAACTCAGCAGGAGGCAGCAAAGAAAATCTGTTAGGTACAAGCTGGAAAAATGAACAGATCCAAAAGGATTTAGATGAGTTCATGGATTGATGGTTTTAATAATGGGATTATTTAAGGAAGTTGAGAGTTTTAGGGTCTGTCCATCACCTTTCAAGAGCTATGTCACTCAGGGCAGTGACTCCCAGCAGTTCCTTAGAGCCATCTCATCAGACATTAGTGAGGCCATTTGACCCTAGCGTATTCCAAATTGCTAATTCCCCTTTCCTCTATGCATCTCCCAGGGCCAAGAATGCAGGCATGAGTTTAAGATGGTGGAGGCTGAAGCTATGCCTTCAAGCTGGAGTTGGGTATCTGGCTGGTTCTGCCAGCTGAAGGAGTGATTCTGTTATCATGGATGCTGTAGCTTCTAGGGGGAAGGTGAGCTTGGTCCTGAGGCTGGGCTTTTTCTCCAATTATATCTTTTCTACCAAAAGTAAGTCTCTGCTCGCCCCCTCCACCCCTTTGCCATCCTCTGGCCTAAAAAATTGGGTGCTCCTCTTTCCTAGGGATACATCTCAATTTTCAGGAGACATTTTGTTACTCTTATCAGTGTTAATAAGAGGAAGGTCAAGAGTCAGATATCAAGCAACCATGCCCCCCGTTTTGTCACTATCTAGTACTACTTAACGTGGGAATTTCCAAGCTGTTGTGTTTGGGAAACAACCTGTCACTGTGCTGCAGTATTGTTATTGGTGATTTCTCATTTCTGTGTCCTTGTCCCAAGTAGGGGTTCCATCTGAAAAGTTAAACTTCCATTTCAGTTTCAGGAAAGGACATTAGCAAACTATGGTTTCTAATTAATTAACCTGAGAGGAAGTCCTTTTTAAAGTCATTATGAGCTTTAACTGCTCGTCTCTACAAGTTTTGATAAGGTTAACCTGCTTGGCTTCAATCACAACTAGAAATCAACTTTTTCTTAGTACCCTTTACAGGGGCCCAGTAAATACTGCTTTTCACTGCCTACGTTCTGAACCAAATTGAGAAAGTAAAGCAGTTGAAAACTAAAAGAACTATAGTAAAAATCCTGTAATAACATGCCCTGTGATGATGCAGGATCAGAGGCTGAGGCAATTCTCTGTCCAGCCTCCTTTCTCAAGTTGCAGGGGGAGAGGGACTGTGCAGGGAAGGGCAAAGCCAGGTGAGGAGACTTCCGGAAACCTCATTTTGAGAAAGGGGGAGGTGAAGGGTGGGTCTCCATACCACCAGTATTCTCCTGGCCCCGTATCCCTGAGTCAGGGTGAAAAAACAGGTGTTGAATATCTGGGCGAGCCTGGAGTCGCTGCCACCACCCTGGAACACCCAGCCAGTCGCAAAATCTTGACTCAGTCATCCTCAGTGGGATGGTGCCAGGATAGATTTAGATCACACACTGGAACAGCAGGACTGCGGGCCAGCTACCTGCTCGGGCTCACCTGGTTATTCCATCGATCTCATAATAGCTGATTGCATATCCCATGACAGGATCGTTTGGTCCCCACTTACTATGTTAGGGCAGGGTCTTTACCACCAGTCCTTTATTACCAATGATGCCGTGTTGAAGGAAGTAGTTTAGTTTGAGACAACTAAGCCTGCTGGCTGAACCCTAGAAGTAGACAGATTTATCTCCCAGATACAAGCAATGCTCCCCACCTAGAGCCAGGGGAAGGACAACCAGAGTAAGACTTATGGCATGGATGAGCAAAGAACTTCCTGTGGACAGCCCTCTTGGAAAAAGAAAAATGGAAGAGCTGAGTGAAACATAGGCACTTTATTCTTCCCAGATTTTCCAGTTAAACTCAACTGTTGAAACCCATGGGTCTTCTCTTGACCAGACATAGGCTGAGTGCCCTCTAGGTATTTTCAGGATGCATGATCTCAAGTCCTTTGTCTCACTACACTTAAAACATCTTGGAAAGAAGCAATACTTACAGGGACAGATCTGAAAAATGAGTAGACCATACGTTTCTCCAGGTCATTGGCTCTCAAAACGATTTTGTTCATTTGTTTAAAAACTCTTTAGTAAAAATCTTTTCTTTTTTTCTGAAAGTGGAGATCCAAGCAGAGACTCTAACTGAAGTAGAACTGGGGGAACACAGATACCTCACTTGTCTCTGATTCTTGGAAGCCTCAGAGAGGGCTCCAAGGTTCACTGGGACCCTCCCAGGGCCCTCCCAGGAAATCGTTCCTCTAGAGAAACAGAAAAATTTCCCTGGATTAATCCAAGGCTACAGAAATCTAGATTTCCAGACTCTGTTTTTAGACCCTGGTAGGGTTACTTTCACTAAATTATATTTGGTTGTACTGTCTTTAGCTTACACTAACAGAGGTTATGAAAAATCAAACCAGCATACATAACTCATTTTATTTATTGTGAGGATATAATTGAGGGTGTTGTTTACCACATCAGATAGTGTCCTCTTTATAAAGGCCCATGGGAGAAATTTCATTTAGGTTCTTATTTCTAGGAATAGGTGTCCTTTTTCTAAGTATGTGGCTTATTTTAATCAATAGACACTATGAACCTTGAAAAGAAGTATCATAATCCGTTCTGGCTGCTGTAACACAGCACCATAGACTGGGTGGCTTCTAAACAACAAATGTATTCCTCATAGTTCTGTTCTGGAGGCTGGGAAGTCTGTGATCAAGGTACTGGAAGATTCAGTGTCTAGTGAGAGCTCACTTCCTCGTTCATAGATGGCTATTTTCTTGTTGTGTCCTCATAGGAAGAAAAGGTAAGGGAACTCTCTGGGGCATCTTTTAATTTTATAAGGGCACTAGTCCCATTCACGAGGGCTTCACCCTCAAGACCTGATCACCTTCCGAAGGCCCCACCTCCAAATACTATCACATTGGAGAATAGGATTTCAACATATGAATTTGGGGGGTGGGGGACGTAAACATTTAGTCTGTAGCAACAGCTGTTCATATTTCTCTCTTTGTACTGGCTGCTGAAAAGTTTAGACCAAATCAGTAACCTTACCTGAAGCAAGTGGATACATTTCATGCATTAACCCCAACCTTGTCTTTATGTTATGTTTCTTACTCTATCCTTTGATCTGTGTATTAATTAGGAGTCTGTTTTGGCAAGGGACAGAAAACCCAACTCAACCTATCTGGAGCTGAAGATGAGATTGATCCCACTCAAGACACATGGATGAGAGGGCTTGATTTCCAAAGGAAATTCAAGATAGTCTTAGCAAAAGAAAAGAAATAGAGGCACCAAGCTGTATGCCAGGAATTTAACATCTCTCATGGTAGCAAAATGGCTGCTGTGGTTCCAAACCTCACATCAGATCACCACTAAATTCAATGAATGAAAGGAAAATTCTCACTCCCCCAAACTCTGGGAAATGTCTCCTTTTTTTCTCACTTGATCTATTTGGGTTAAGTGCCTATCCCTGAACAAATTCAGTGGGAACACTGCTTGTCTTAAGCCACCCTTCACCAATGAACTTAATGCTAGGTTAGAACTGAGTAGAATTAGTTCTATTAACCTCACCATTCCTGCTCAACCCTTCTCATACCATTTTCTGCAGAGTTTACCTATTTCATATCTGTTTCTTTGCAGCTTTGCCCTAAACTAGGTTGGGTCAGTCAGATAACTAATCCCTGCTCAGCTGGTAACTTCCAGATAACATAATGCCTTAACCTCATTTACAAGTCTCTTAAAGACCCATAAACACAGGGGCCCTGGCTTACTGTTTATTTAAAAACATAAAATGGAAGCAAGAACAAGGCTAATAAAAGCACACATAGTATTGAGTCCCACTACTTGCTATTGGTGAGCAAGTCTGGCTTTTGCTTTTAAAGCAGCCCAGAAAAGAGAGAAAACAGATCAGTTGTAATTCTCAGCATCCATGAGATTAAAACAGAATAGCAGGAGAGGAACACTACTATTATTAACAACCATTGGAAGAGTGTGTTGGGGAGTGTAATAAACACACTAGCAGCATCCTTACGATTGACATGGTGACAGAATGAGAAGGATCTTTCTCCATAGGGAAGCTCAGTTAAGCTTATGGCATTTCCCAAATCCACATTAGCATTTTTCTAAATGTATCTTAACGCTTCTACACACCTGTGGGTTGCGGGGGCAGAGGTACAGATGTGATGGTTTGGCTTCATGGAAGGGTAAATGGATTGATTGCATACCTTTCACGCAATCTTCATAAATGTTATTTCCAATGAGTTTTTGAAGTGTGTTGTGCAACTCCAGGGTTAGGCAGTACCTGGTAGAGAGTAGAGTTTCTGAGGTGAATAAAGAAAACAATGTTAAATCTACAAACAGTAAATGCTGGAGAGGGTGTGGAGAAAAGGGAACCCCCTTGCACTGTTGGTGGGAATGTAAATTGATGCAGCCAGTATGGAGAACAGTATGGAGTTTCCTTAAAAAACTAAACGTAGAACTGCTATATGACCCAGCAATCCCACTACTGGGCATATACCCTGAGAAAACCGTAATTCAAAAAGAGACATATACCACGATGTTCATTGCAGCTCTATTTACAATAGCCAGGACATGGAAGCAACCTAAGTGTCCATCGACAGATGAATGGATAAAGAAGATGTGGCACATATACACAATGGAATATTACTCAGCCATAAAAAGAAATGAAATTGAGTTATTTGTAGTGAGGTGGATGGACCCTGAGTCTGTCATACAGAGTGAAGTAAGTCAGAAAGAGAAAGACAAATACCATATGCTAACACATATATATGGAATCTAAGAAAAAGAAGTTTATGACGAACCTAGGGACAGGACAGGAATAAAGATGCAGATGTAGAGAATGGACTTGAGGACATGGGGAGGGGGAAGGGTAAGCTGGGACGAAGTGAGAGAGTGGCATGGACATATATACACTACCAAACGTAAAACATAGCTAGTGGGAAGCAGCTGCATAGCACAGGGAGATCAGCTCTGTGCTTTGTGACCACCTAGAGGGGTGGGATAGGGAGAGTGGGAGGGAGATGCAAGAGGGAGGGGATATGGGGATATATGTATACATATAGCTGATGCACTTTTTTATACAGCAGAAACTAACACAACATTGTAAAGCAATTATACTCCAATAAAGATGTTAAAAAAAGAAAGAAAGAAAGAAAGAAAACCATGCTGGTGCTCTCATGATTTATGTAGGACTAACCTTGCTGGCCCCATGAGGACTGATGTCTGCCAGTGGATTAACCCCTCCTTTCCAATCTACACAGGCCACTGGTGTTTCCAGCTGAAAACAACTACAGTAGCATTGCCAGAGCTTCCTCTACCTCTGTCTTTCTTCTTTATGGAGAGTGATGTGTTGCCCATTCAAGGATTTGGAAAATCTTTGCTCCCAAGTTCTACTTATAGGATGCTGGTGCTTTTAGGCTGCCTCTTGTCTTTTCAATTTCATATCCACCATTAAAGAGATAATGCCTCCTAATCCAATCTCAGCTCCCTGTAGTTTTTAATTGGTTAGGGCAAAGAGTGAGAAGCAATTAGTCACTTTATTTAAAATTCGAGTCCTGAGCTGTACTCACAGGGGATTCTGAATCAGTTTCACAGGAGGTAGGAGTCCTGGAATCTGCATTTAAATAAGCAAGCAGGGTTCAAATCTTGCTCCAAACTCTATTTTTGCTAATGAAGTCAACTCCCTTTCAGCTTTTAATACCCTACAATAAAACCATAGTTTAAGTGAGTGTTTCTCAATCTTTGGTTCACTATTGCCCTCTCAAGGAGCTTTTTAGGTATTTTTTTTTGCTACTCACCACCCACCTTCTCCTGCCCACCCCCCCCCCCCCCCGTCATAAAACTTTAATACCACAAACAGAGCATAAATATGTTTATGTACTGTGGCCCTTTGAAGAGCTACAAACTGTTGTAGTATTTAAGTGTTTTTGTCCCCCCCACCCAATAAATTTTCAACCCCTTTGGGGGAAATGTTGGCCTCATTGGGAATTCATGGTTCAAATCAAAGGTTTTGGAAGCTCAAAGCCATCCATCCTCTGTCCAGTGGGCACTGGAACCCAACATGTTTCCTACTCACTTCATCTCCCCTCCCCCACCTGCAGATCCCCCGCCCCGCTTCCTGAGGGTCCTCTGTTGGTCAACAGCACGGCCACCAGTCTAAACCAGAAATCTGGGGATTATTCCAGCCTCTCCCCTCTCCTGATCCTGCTAAGTTTACCTGCCAGACACTTGACAAACGGGAATCTTCCTTCATGACTCAGCCACCAGATCCCTCATTCTGAATATCATTCCTTCTTCTCTGGATGGTTGCAATAGTCCATGAACCAGTCTCCCATCTCCAGTCTTCAAATCCATTCACATGAAGATCTAACAGAATTCAGATCTGACCCCCTCACACCCCTGCTTTAACCTTTCAGTGGCTCCCTGATGCCCTCGAGATGAGGTACAGATGCTCTGAAATGATGGCTAGACCCTCCAACGTTTGGTCCCCTGTCCTGTTTCTCCACTCCATCCTTTTTCTGTCCTCATATTTCATGCTCCAGTTCTACTGTACCGCTAATCCCACTATTGTATGCGTCTTTGCTTCTCTTTATGTGATTCCTTCTTCCTGGAATTCCTTACTCACTCTTTGTTAACTGGTTTATTCCTCCATAGCCTTTAAAACCCTGCCCAGCTTTCATCTCCTCGAAGCCATTCCTGAGAGCCCAGATCGCGCCAAAGGCTCCTCCCCAGTAGTTCCAAACCACTCTGGGTTTCTTTCCACGGCATTGCTTTGAAAACATGTCTGTCTCCCATTAAATCCCAAAATTGTGGATGGCAGCAAGCACCTCTTTTTATCTTTCTATCCCCCGAAGCTAGCAGTGTGCTTGGCGCAGGACAGATGTTCAATAAAGTAATTGTTGAAGTAAACCTAACTACACTTCCCAAGGTTGGGGGTACTAATTAATATTAAAATGGACAAAACAGCAGGTGCCCGGGAAGTAAATAGAAAGGAAGCACAGGCTTTGATCGTCCACCAATGGGATAATTTCTTCTAAATAATTCAGTTTGAACTAGAGTTGTTGCTGAAAAATGCCAGAACAACTGGTCAGTTCATTGGAAAAGTCAGCCAGTTGGCATCATGGAAACCAAAACATTCAACCAGTGATTTCACTAGACTTGTGACTTTTCAGCAGGTGTCCAGGAAGCCTGTGATGGAATAAGTTTCTGATCACGCTATTGATTTCGATTTTATCCTCCTTCTCTACCTGCTCACGCACCCGACAACATATGCCGGAGTTTGGGCACCCGTGTGGAAATATAAACATTTAAAAACATTCATTTCCCAAAACTGGCTGGAAGATTGCCTAAACTGTGCTCCATATGAAAAGGCAAGTTTAACCAAGTTGCTCTAAAGCACTAGCCCCTTTCAGGTTTTGGACACGTGGCCTCCCTGGCTGAATGGACAGAAAGTCTGAATGTGTAAGAGCAGCTAAAAACAACCACCCAAACAAGACAGCCATTCTCACTCCCCTCAGACCACCGCTCAGAGAGGCTGCTCTCCGACGGGTGCTACATGCTAAATAACTCCTATTCTTAGTTCACGGTGACTTGGTGGCCCAAGCCAGGTGAAAAGACAATTGACCCAAACAGCCCAATGGAGCTCAAAGCTTCACTAACGAGGTGAATCTTTTCTAATCGCAGTCAGCATTGTCGAGGACTAAGTGCCACTTTCTAAAAATATGTCCTCAACATAGAAGAAAAATTATTAAAAGAAGGCGGTGGTGGGCGGCAAGAGAGTCCTTTAATGGACTGTTTCATACTTGTGTTGTGTTGTATGCTTTCTTGCAGGCGACCTTTTGGCAGATACAGCATCTTCAGCCAGGAGAAGTTGGCTGAGTACAAAAGGGCTTTTGAAGCGATGAGTGTAAATTCAGGCTCCTTTTCTTTCTTCCTTCCTTCCTTCCTTCGCCCTCTCTCTTCTCCTGTGCCTGGAGACCACTAAACAGAAATAATAAGCTCCGTTGCTCGCAGGCCACGTCCCGTGGATTACTCAAAACATCAAATGTAACTTTAGAATGGAGGCATGCTTTATTCTCCTCTGCGAAAGTTTCCCTATCCATTATTTATTTACATATCGTGGTAAGGCTAAGTGATGTCCAGCCAGTCAGAAAACACACACACACACACGCACACGCACACACACACACAGGAGGCCATCAAATAAATTAAAAGGGATGGGGATGACTAATACAGTACTCTTGGAATCCCCAATTTGATTAGTCTAATCCACAAAAGCAGCGCCGGAGAAAGAGGGGAGGCGAACTGCTCTTTAATCACCTGTACAATTAAATTATGGTGATGAATTTAACTATTTTGGGCTTCTTAAAGGAGTCTTATTATCTGATTGCTTGTACAGGAAAGTCAGTGTTTCAGCCAGGTTTCTGAGTGTGTCCCTGGAAGGCTCACGGTGGCAGTTCTGGGCCTTGAAAGCTGTTTCTTTCTCCCTTTTAGAATTGCTTTTCTGTTTCTCAGGCTTTGTCTGCAAAAATTATTCAGATAGTTTTAACTCCTTTGGGGTCCTTACCTTTCTTCAGTACTTTGGAAGCCTGGAGTCAGAAAGGATAATATAGGGAAAAGGGATTGTTTTTCCCTTTGCTAGTTGTAGATAGATGCTCTGGGGTGACTTTTGGTCAAAGGTCCAAAGATGCTTTAGATTGTGGAGAGCATCCTGCTTCTTTCTTTATGGAGGCGCATTTTGCCTCAAGAATTGCGGCGTCTCACCAGACATCAGGGGGCACATTGCGTCAGAAGCTGAGATTTTCTAGGGACCAGGCCACCATATTTGTTTCCTTTCTGGGAGTCATCATTCTATTATGAAGCAGTGTGTGAATGTCCATCTTCCATTTGCCTTTGCTTAAAAGTTACAGTTCAGGCAGGTGCTGTCCCAGTAGAGGTTTACACTATACGGTTCAGGGCACATTCCCGTAAACTGTTGAAAGATGAACTAAAACAAAACAAGGGGCAGAGGTGGGGAGAATTTTTGTACCGCTGGTCTCAAGCACGGCTTGCACTGGACCTCAGCCGCTATGAAAAATTAGGCCTGTCTGTTTCCACATCGCAAGTAAGTGATGAATAGTGTTTATTCACAGTGACATCATTTTCCAACGCAAATGGTGGCGGTGTCTTATGGAGCCCTGAGAGAGTTACATAGAATATTCTCATGTGGTTACCAGATTGGACTTTGTTTCAAGGAAGTGTGGCTTGGAGGTTAAGAGCACAGGTTCTGAAGCCAGACAGCCTGGCTTCCAATCCTGATTCTGCCATTACTGGTTTCAGGATCTTAGGCTGCAAAATAAGGATGATCATGATACCACAGAAAGCTGCTATAAGAGTTCAGTGACACATGTAAAGTGACAGAACAGGTCCAGAGTTGTGAACTGGGGCCTTCTTACTTACTGAGAATTGACTGGACGCCAGACGCTCTGCTAAACCTTTATGGCCATTATCATCTCATTTATACAACCACCTAAAATGTAGTTGTTATTTTCTCTCTTTTAAAGATGAGAAACTGAGGCTGGGTGAGACTAGGCAACATGCCCAAGGTCATAGGGATAAAAAGGAGTACATCACGGAATTAAGTCTATGAACCTGGGTCGTCCGACTTTAAAACATGTACGCTTAGCCACTTCTTGTACAATGTATATTCGAAAATATTTTCCTGGTCTCCAAGAGTGTTATCAACCAGGAGGGGAGAAAACAGTGAAACTGTCAGCCAGTATTTCCAAGAGGTGTCATTGAATGAATGAGCTAGGGGGAAATATGACATGACAGGGAGGAAGAGAAGAAAGGGACATGCCACAGTGGTTGATGGAGGCTGCAGGACATCAGGCATCTGGCGCGTGCAGTGGTTGAGTTAAGTGGTCTCAGCTGATCAGTGCCCAGCGTGCTGATCTAAGGTGGCCATGTGCTAACTGTAGTTATCCTGGCTACTTTATCCTGCCTGGAGTCTCAGCGTGTACTTACTAACTGTCTGACTTAATCATCTACTTGGCTTGGGTCATGGTATCCAGTCACCTTGTCAGGGATCAGCATTGAAAAGATATTCCGGGGCAGAGTCAACTGGTAATAAACACTGGCCTCTTTCTCATGATCATACATTCAATGAAACCTGAAGAGTTGTGCAATTATCCATTAGATTTACCGCCATTCTAATGATCCGTGTGAGGAGACTGAAACTGGAGCAGAAGTAGGAATGATTCCATTTTTTCCTGTCGGATTCTAAAACTCAGCGGATCCTTGAACTCTGCCCCACTCTCTTTGGCAGTCCAGGCTGCATAAATGCCTGGAGCTTTATTCTCACTGAGGTGAAGATGGGCACCCAATTTCTAGGGCATGTGTATTTCGAAACTTCTAGCTCACCAAAACTTCTTGGCCAGGACGCGCTTCTGCAATATTGAACTGTCTTTTCATTGTGCCTTATTAGATGTAATGTTGAGTAGTGAGCTTGCACATAAATGGACTTTATCTTTACATTTTCTTGTAATTTGGGATCAGGGTGACTTTGAGTTTTGCCCCACCAGTTTTAGAAAAACCAAGGAGACCACAGATAGACCACGTATAGAGATTATATTGTTAAGGAAAAATTATTCATGACGCTTTTTAAGAGACTGATACAGAAGACTCTATTGAAGGGGAGCTACTTACTGTAATGAAGTTTTGTATTAGGGGAGAGAGATTGGGTTTAACTCCAAATACAACAAGGAAGATTTATAGCCAAGGAGCTGGGGTACGGGAAGAGCCAGTGGATGGAAAATTACTAAGAGGAAACATCAAGGATAAGGGAGGATTCTGGTGAAACTGACCTAACAAGATGCTTGCTGAAGACAGGAAGGGTGATCAGACACTCCGCCTGAGGGATGGTGGAGGCTAAGAAACTCGACCAGATATTGAAGGTAATCAGACATCAGGTGTGGAGATTCTGGTAAAACGGACTTAGCAGGATCCTTGTTAGACCTGGAGTCTACAAGGGGCGGCATTGTTTCAAGGCTGGACACGGACAGTGTTCTGAAAATCTGGAGAGCCAGCCTCTAGTCTGGATTCATAATCTCGATGTGGGGCAAGTGGACGCAACACCTTGCCTTCCACGTTTGAAAATGCACATAGAATGTTCCTCTTTCCTCAAATCCATCTTCTCTTTTCACTCTCTTCCCGAATTTGTGAATATTTAGAATAGCACAAAAAGAGTGAAAAGAGGGAATCCTTAGGGAGTTCCTGCAGGGAACCAAACAGGTAGAACATGGTGAGGGAAAATTGAGCAGGAAACCAACGTGTTGGAGGAGCCAACAGTAGTCAGAAGGCCGAACAAGTGAGGAGACAGTGGTGCCCACCTCTGACTGCCTTCTCTTGGCACAGAAAAAGGGCTTCAAAGAGGGAAGGGAACACTGATTTAATGGACCATAGGGAAGAAAAAAAATCACAAGGAATGAAAAATCTAATGAAACTTACAAGGGGTCTTTGGTTGCTTTCCCCATAAAGGTCTAAAGTACAAAGGAAAGGCAAAAATTGTCTTGTCATGGCACGAGGCAATCAAATCTGCATTTAAAAAATGGCGACGTCTGTACTCAGAAGGTCCTCAAGCCAAGGTGTTTAGATTCCCGAGCTACTACCAGAAATCACGATGTAGTAAGTCCAGAATGGGAGGCAGATTTTCTTTAACACATGACGGTGCCCATGGACTGTATTGAGGGAGGCACTCTCTACGCAAAATTTCCAGGGAGAGAGTGGGGAGACCAGGATTTCAGGTCTTCTACGTTTCCCGTGTGAGATCAGACTCATCACTTTGCTCTGTGCCTCTGTTTCCTCATTTACAAAATGAGGGTGTTAAACTAAATAATTCCTGATGATTCTATTTCATGATTTTACATATAGGGCATTTCAATTCCAGGAAAAATACAAAAATACATGTGGATTTAAAAAAATGCTCTCACAGCTCTGGGCAGATCATTAAACTAGTTAGTACCTTAGGCTCCATCTGTAATTGAGGAACGTAGACTGGGTTATCTTTAACAGCCATGGTGGTGCTGATTTTCCCAAAGGACCATTTTGTTCCTGGAGAGAAGAGGACACACACTTCAAAGCCTTTTTTGGGGGGGAACTGTCTCTGGATGCCAATTATTGAGCAATACAAACAAAAACACCCATAGAGGTTATGTGGTGAGAACTTTAATTATTAACTCACAGGGTATGGGTTCAAGAGATCCATTTGATGAAGTTCAGATTCTAGGCACAAAGGAGGCTGATGTAAGCTTTGGAATTGGGTTATTACACCATGTTCTTTTTTTGGATAAAATTCCAGGAAAAAAAAACCCGAACACAAAAACTGTTGGAAAGATTTTATAAGGATATCCTTGAAACAGGCCAATAAATCTAGGTATGGTTTATTAGGAAGTAAGGTGGTGTTGGCATAAGACTTTGTGAATTTGCTGCATGACACTGCAGTGAAGTATCTCACCCAAACTTATGGCTTAGGGACTGTGAAACTTTAGGCAACTCCGTTGCTTCTCTGAGCCTCTGTTTCCTCATCCATAAATAAAGGGGGAATGTCATATAACGCATATAATGTTGTGAGGAATAAATGAGTTGTGCTTGCAGATAGAAAAGTTAAGCAGACAAAAGAGAACTGAGAGCTCTGTAAAATGTAATTGTTACTGTCATCACTATTGCCCTTAACTACGGGTCACTCATCTTTGGCTCATTCTGTCACCTTCCTGACACCGTCTTGTCATTTGAGTACTTTGCCATTTATTCATGAGCCAGATTTCCTCTGCTCCATTACTTCCACCCAGTCACCTTCCCAGACCCCCTACCTCCCCTCATTCACATCACTCTCTTCTCTTTCTCCTGCAGTCACAGACTGGGACATCCTTGAAGGTAGGAGATCTACTTATTCATGAATTTCAGTAGCCTCCTTCCTGTCTAAAATTTGGGAAATGAATAAAGGAAGGAAAGAACGATGCCCATTCTTAGAAAGAGACTGGACTGGATCGTCACCTTTGGACTTTCCATTCTGCCCTATCTTGTGCCCCTACATGATAATTCATTCTGGTCACCCAGACAAGCACTTTCCTTATTTCAGCATCCTGTCGTGCTCAACTGGTCTTTTGCGTTTCCTCCCTGAATTTTCCCCACCACCTTACCCTTTCTGTGTCCCTCACACTGGGCCTCATTTGTCATCCGAGGCCCACCAACTAACTCACCTGCAGTCAGGTGCATTCCCCAGTCCCAAGCTACCGAGGACAGGGAAGAGAAAGGGGAGCCCTGCCTCTTCTTCCCACCCCGAGGAACCTGCAGGTCCCAAGGCTTAATCTTTGATGTTTTGCTCCTCTCTCCTTTCGCTCTCCCAGTCTGAAATCTTATTAAACCCCAGGCTTCAATACCATTGCCTCTTTAATAACTTTTGAACTTCCCTCTCTAGCACTTATTTCTAGTTCCCAATTCCCCAATTTCTTCCAAGTACTATTCGCTCAGCGACTCAGGCTCAAAATCTCTTGGACTGTTCCTTTACCTTTGGCTTCTTAGATTCTCTCAAGGAGATTATAAAATATGGGGTTTACAGATAAAAATTACATAAAATAGATGAGCAACAAGGGCTTACTGGTGGAAAAGAGAAGAAGACAGAGAGATGGCAGGAGGCACCTTGTTGAGAACAATGATACGTCTCAGATTCTACGGAGATTTTTTTTTTTTTTTTTCGGTACGCGGGCCTCTCACCGCTGTGGCCTCTCCCGTTGCGGAGCACAGGCTCCGGACGCGCAGGCTCAGCGGCCATGGCTCACGGGCCCAGCCGCTCTGCTGCATGTGGGATCTTCCCGGACCGGGGCACGAAGCCGTGTCCCCTACATCGGCAGGCGGACTCTCAACCGCTGCGCCACCAGGGAAGCCCCTATGGAGACTTTTGAGCAAGGCTATGGCATGATTTGACTTCCACTTTTTTTTTTAGCATCTTTATTGGAGTATAATTGCTTTACAATGGTGTGTTAGTTTCTGCTTTATAATAAAGTGAATCAGCTATACATATACATATATCCCCATATCCCCTCCCTCTTGTGCCTCCCTCCCACCCTCCCTATCCCACCCCTCTATGTGATCACAAAGCACCGAGCTGATCTCCCTGTGCTATGCGGCTGCTTCCCACTAGCTATCTGTTTTACATTTGGTAGCATATATATGTCCATGCCACTCTCTCACTTCGTTGCATCTTACCCTTCCACCTCCCCGTGTCCTCAAGTCCATTCTCTACATCTGTGTCTTTATTCCTGTCCTGCCCCTAGGTTCGTGAGAACCATTTTTTTTTTTTTTACATTCCATATATATGTGTTAGCATATGGTACTTGTCTTTCTCTTTCTGACTTACTTCACTCATGTGACAGACTCTAGGTCCATCCACCTCACTACAAATAACTCAATTTTGTTTCTTTTTACGGCTAGTAATATTCAGTTGTATATATGTGCCCCATCTTTATCCATTCATCTGTCAATGGACACTTAGGTTGCTTCCATGTCCTGGCTATTGTAAATAGTGCTGCAATGAACATTGTGGTACCTGACTCTTTTTCAGTTACGGTTTTCTCAGGGTATATGGCCAGTAGTGGGATTGCTGGGTCGTATGGTAGTTCTACTTTTAGTTTTTTAAGGAACCTCCATACTGTTCTCCATAGTGGCTGTATCAATTTACATTCCCACCAACAGTGTAAGAGGGTTCCGTTTTCTCCACACCCTCTCCAGCATTTATTGTTTGTAGAATTTTTGATGATGGCCATTCGGACTGGTGTGAGGTGATACCTCATTGTAGTTTTATTTTTTTAAGTTTAAGTTTTTTTATTGAAGTATAGTTGATTTACACTACTGTGTTAATTTCAGTTGTACAACACAGTGATTCACTTATATATATAAATGCATATATATACATATATATACATATTTTTAGATTTTTTTAATTTTTATTTTTTTAACATCTTTATTGGAGTATAATTGCTTTACAATGGTGTTAATTTCTGCTTTATAACAAAGTGAATCAGCTATACATATACCTATATCCCTATATCTCCTCCCTCTTGTGTCTCCCTCCCACCCTCCCTATCCCACCCCTCTAGGTGGTCACAAAGCACCGAGCTGATCTCCCTGTGCTATGTGGCTGCTTCCCACTAGCTACCTATTTTACATTTGGTAGTATATGTAAGTCCATGCCACTCTCTCACTTTGTCCCAGCTTATTCTTTCCCCTCCCCATGCCTCAAGTCCATTCTCTACATCTGCGTCTTTATTCCTGTCCTGCCCCTAGGTTCTTCAGAACCTTTTTTTTTTTTTTTAGATTCCATATATATGTGTTAGCATACAGTATTTGTTCTTCTCTTTCTGACTTACTTCACTCTGTATGACATACTCAGGGTCCATCCACCTCACTACAAATAACTCAATTTTGTTTCTTTTTATGGCTAAGTAATATTCCATTGTATATATGTGCAACATCTTCTTTATCCATTCATCTGTCAATGGACACTTAGGTTGCTTCCATGTCCTGGCTATTGTAAATAGTGCTGCAAAGAACATTGTGGTACCTGACTCTTTTTGAATTATGGTTTTCTCAGGGGATGTGCCCAGTAGTGGGATTGCTGGGTCATATGGTAGTTCTAGTTTTAGTTTTTTAAGGAACCTCCATACTGTTCTCCATAATGGCTGTATCAATTTACATTCCCACCAACAGTGCAAGAGGGTTCCCTTTTCTCCACATACTCCCCAGCATTTATTGTTTGTAGATTTTTTTGATGATGGCCATTCGGACTGGTGTGAGGTGATAACCTCATCGTAGTTTTGATTTACAGTTCTCTAATGATTAGTGATGTTTAATATTCTTTCATGTGTTTGTTGGCAATCTGTATATCTTCTTTGAAGAAATGTCTATTTAGATCTTCTGCCCATTTTTGGATTGGGTTGATGTTTTTTGTTATTGAGCTGCAGGAGCTGCTTGTAAATTTTGGAGATTAATCCTTTGTCAGTTGCTTCGTTGGCAAATATTTTCTCCCATTCTGAGGGTTGTCTTTTCGTCTTGTTTATGGTTTCCTTTGCTGCACAAAAGCTTTTAAGTTTCATTAGGTCAGTCCTATTTGTTTATTTTTGTTTTTATTTTCATTTCTCTAGGAGGTGGGTCAAAAAGGATCTTTCTGTGATTTACGTCATACAGCCTTCTGCCCATGTTTTCCTCTAAGAGTTTTATAGTGTGTGGCCTTACATTTAGGTCTTTAATCCATTTTGAGTTTATTTTTGTGTATAGTGTTAGGGAGTGTTCTAATTTCATTCTTTTACATGTAGCTGTCCAGTTTTCCCAGCACCACTTACTGAAGAGGCTGTCTTTTCTCCACTGTATATTCTTGCCTCCTTTATCAAAATAAGGTGACCATATGTGTGTGGCTTTATCTCTGGGCTTTCTATCCTGTTCCATTGATCAATATTTCTGTTTATGTGCCAGTACCATACTGTCTTGATTACTGTAGCTTTGTAATATAGTCTGAAGTTTGGGAGACTGATTCCTCCAGCTCCATTTTTCTTTCTCAAGATTGCTTTGGCTATTCAGTCTTTTGTGTTTCCATACAAATTTTGAAAATTTTTGTTCTAGTTCAGCGAAAAATGCCAGTGGTAGTTTGATAGGGATGGCACGGAATCTGTAGATTGCTTTGGGTAGTATAGTCATTTTCACAATGTTGATTCTTCCAATCCAAGAACATGGTATATCTCTCCATCTATTTGTATCATCTTTAATTTCTTTCATCAGTGTCTTATAGTTTTTTGCATAATGGTCTTTTGTCTCCTTAGGTAGGTTTATTCCTAGGTATTTTATTATTTTTGCTGCAGTGGTAAATGGGAGTGTTCCCTTAATTTCTCTTTCAGATTTTTCATCATTAGTGCATAGGAATGCAAGAGATTTCTGTGCATTAATTTTGTATCCTGCTACTTTACCAAATTCATTATTTAGCTCGACTAGTTTTCTGGTAGCATCTTTAGGATTCTCTATGAATAGTATCATGTCATCAGCAAACAGTGACAGCTTTACTTCTTTTCCAATTCGGATTTCTTTTATTTCTTTTTTTCTCTGATTGCTGTGGCTAGAACTTCCAGAACTATGTTGAGTAATGGTGGTGAGAGTGGACAACCTTGTCTTGCTCCTGATCTTAGAGGAAATGGTTTCAGTTTTTCACCCTTGAGAGCAATGTTGGCTGTGGGTTTGTCATATATGGCCTTTATTGTGTTGAGGTAAGTTCCCTCTATGCCTACTTTTGGGAGAGTTTTTATCATAAATAGGTGTTGAATTTTGTTGAAAGCTTTTTCTGCATCTATTGAGATGATCATATGGTTTCTCTCCTTCAGTTTGTTAATATGTTTTATCACATTGATTGATTTGCGTATTTTGAAGAATCCTTGCATTCCTGGGATAAACCCCACTTGATCATGTTGTGTGATCCTTTAATGTGCTCTTGGATTCTGTTTGCTAGTATTTTGTTGAGGATTTTTGTATCTATGTTCATCACTGATATTTGCCTGTAGTTTTCTTTCTTTGTGACATCTTTGTCTGGTTTTGGTATCAGGGTGATGGTGGCCTCGTAGAATGAGTTTGAGAGTGTTCCTCCCTCTGCTATATTTTGGAAGAGTTTTGTTAGCTCTTCTCTAAATGTTTGACAGAATTTGCCTGTGAAGCCATCTGGTCCTGGGCTTTTGTTTGTTGGAAGATTTTTAATCACAGTCTCAATTTCAGTGCTGTGATTGGTCTGTTTATATTTTCTGTTTTTTCCTGGTTCAATCTCAGAAGGTTGTGCTTTTCTAAGAATTTGTCTATTTCTTCCAGGTTGTCCATTATATTGGCATATAGTTGCTTGTAGTAATCTCTCATGATCCTTTGTATTTCTGCAGTGTCAGTTGTTACTTCTCCTTTTTCACTTCTGATTCTATTGATTTGAGTCTTCTCCCTTTTCTTCTTGATGAGACTGGCTAATGGTTTATCAATTTTGTTTATCTTCTCAAAGAATCAGCTTTTAGTTTTATTCATCTTTGCTACTGTTTCCTTCATTTCTTTTTCATTCATTTCTGATCTGGTCTTTATGATATCTTTTCTTCTGCTATCTTTGGGGTTTTTTTGTTCTTCTTTTTATAATTGCTTTAGGTATAAGGTTAGGTTGTTTATTTGAGATGTTTCTTGTTTCTTGAGGTAGGCTTGTATTGCTATAAACTTCCCTCTTAAAATGCTTTTCCTGCATCCCATAGGTTTTGGGTCATCGTCTTTTCATTTGCCTTTTTTTCTAGGTATTTTTTGATTTCCTTTTTGATTTCTTCAGTGATCTCTTGGTTATTTAGTAGTGTATTGTTTAACCTCCTTGTGTTTGTATTTTTTACAGATCTTTTCCTGTAATTGATATCTAGTCTCACAGTGTTGTGTTTGGAAAAGATACTTGATACGATTTCAATTTTCTTAAATTTACCAAGGCTTGATTTGTGACCCAAGATATGATCTACCCTGGAGAATGTTCCATGAGCACTTGAGAAGAAAGTGTATTCTGTTGTTTTTGGATGGAATGTCCTACAAATATCCATGAAGTCCATCTTGCTTAATGTATCATTTAAAGCTTGTGTTTCCTTATTTATTTTCATTTTGGATGATCTGTCCATTGGTGAAAGTGGGGTGTTAAAGTCCCCTACTATGACTGTGTTACTGTCCATTTCCCCTCTTTTGGCTGCTAGCATTTGCCTTATGTATTGAGGTGCTCCTATATTGGGTGCCTAAATGTTTACAATTGTTATATCTTCTTCTTGGATTGATCCTTTCATCATTATGTAGTGTCCTTCTTTATCTCTTGGAATAGTTTTTATTTTAAAGTCTATTTTGTCTGCTATGAGAATTGCTACTCCAGCTTTTTTTTCGTTTCCATTTGCACGGATGACTTCCTTTTTTAAAAGGATTACTCTTGACCGCTATGTAGACAACCTTCAGTATGTGGGGAGGAGAGAGTTGGAGAGAAAAGTGAGAGGCTGATGGGAGCTTGCACTAGGGTATTTGCGGAAGTGTATGGAAAGGAGGTCAGATTTTGAAAAAAGAACCAGTTTGTAGACAAAGAGCATGGAGAAGAAGAGTAGAGACTGAACTCAAGGCACTGAATGAATGGAGATGATGTGAGTTTTGAAGGAATACCAAAATGTCAGCTTTTCATCTGGCTACACGTAAGCCTGGACGTCCAGGTGAAATGCTGAGCGTGTAGTTGGGAATCATCAGCACGTGCGTGGTATTTAAAGTCATGGCATGAGGGCAACAGTGTAGACAGAAGAGGGAAGAGATCTGAGAGTGCATATCTGGGGCCCTCCAACACTGAAGGCATGAGAGGATGAAGAGCAGCCTGCAAAGGAGACTCAGTGGCATAGCCCGTGGGTTGGAAGAAAACCAGAATTTTCACCATCCAAGGCTGAATTACTACACTGGTGTCTTGCATTTCAGCCTCTTGACTTTTTCATTTTTATGATTTGTTGCTATTGGTTTCATCCATATAAAATATTAGAAATAATTTTTTCAATTATTTGTGTTCGAAGACTCCCATTGCAGAGAATAAAGGCATAAAATACCCACAACAGTGAAATCATTTTCTTGTTCTCCCCATTTTCTCCCTCATTCCCTAATGAAGACATGTACACACATGTGAACACAGATACAACTTAAAACATGGAGATTATTTAGAATTCAGTTATAAGGGAGAGTTGTGGGCTTCCCTGGTGGCGCAGTGGTTGAGAGTCCGCCTGCCGATGCAGGGGACGCGGGTTCATGCCCCGGTCTGGGAAGATCCCACATGCCGCGGAGCGGCTGGGCCCGTGAGCCATGGCCGCTGAGCCTGCGCATCCAGAGCCTGTGCTCCGCAGCGGGAGAGGCCACAACAGTGAGAGGCCCGTGTACCGCAAAAAAAAAAAAAAAGAGCTGTTCATAAGCATTTACATATTCACACATACACACACACTCAAGCACACACACACAAGCACACACAGGCACACACCCCCTCAGGGAGAATTTGTTAAACACTCCTTTCTGTTTCCAGCTTACTTTTCTTTGTACCTCCATTTGTAACGATTTTTGTCACTTCCTGTTGGGTTGTCCCATGACTCTGAAAGTTCCTCAAGAACAAGTCTGATTTATTTTTTTGTGCTGTTCAGTGCTTGAGCCCAGAAATTATGCTTATTAAATGATTGTTGAAATAAAATTTCAAGATTTCATCCAGTGGGTGGAAGAAACGCAACAGGAGATTTTGGTCAATAATAGGTGAGGGGATGGCATATTTCTTCCAGAGGAATCCATTAGATTGAAGCAGGAGCCCAGGCAGTAGCTAGGGTTTCAGGTTGAGGGAGTTGCAAGGGGTAGACATTTATCAGGGCTGCAGTGGGTTCAAGATAGTACTCGCCTTCCAGAGATGACTAGTGCACAGACCAGGGACTAGAGATCTGTGGTCTGAGCTCACATAGAGGAGGCTAGTGGGAGAAGCCTGGATTTGGGGGAACACAGAATTTTCCAGTGATTCTCCAAGCACCCTGTGCCCCAGGCTTAGGGAAATCAGGCTAAATATATGCATGGTTTACTGGTGGAAAGAGAGCTTCTAATCCCTTGCCAGTTGCGATGTTTTTGGAAAAGGGCCTTGTGATGCTGACTTGAGCCTGAAAGTCCTTGGTATCTGGAGCTGAGCCAAGTTGGGGCAAGCTAGGACGTATACCTGGAAGGCTCTGCATGTGGAAAAGACCATGACTGCACAACCAATAAAGCTATCAGAGTCAGAGAGACCTGCCAAACCAGAGATCTAATGTGATGCACCCACCATATGTAACCATGAGGACAGCAATTCATCTCAAAAGCACGGGCATATGGAGAGGAGCAAGGAGAAATTTATTTTAGGACTAGAAATACCGAAATGTTGTTCAGATAAATGCAGATGTTTTTAAAGAGTCAAGAAAGACAAAGGCTAAGAATAACAGTAATAATAACAGTAACAGGCAATTTCTGAGCCTTTAATAAATACCAAGCTCTGTCCTGAGCTTTTCATCTGCAGAGCAGTTTCAAAAAAGAAGCAAGGTGTGAAACTTAGCCCTAAGAAATGAATTAGCATGTGGAGAAAGGAAAATCTGCCCATCATCAACATAAAACTAAATCAAATGGATATGAAGAGAGAGTGAAGACGGTGGGAGAGGAAAGAAGAGGATAAATATCAAATGAAACATCTCTACTCATCTCAGGTGGGGATGTTAAAAATGGAAGAATGGTTTATTGCCCTTGGTTTCAGCAAGCAAGAAGGGATTACTAACCAGACTCGAGGCTGGTTGCGTGAGATCATATGGACATGCGAATAGTATCATTACTCTCTGTAGTAACACACAGTCTCACATGGAGACTCTCTGGGGACCCTTCATCTGCTTATGGTAAGGGCCAAACATAAGTGCTCATTGTCTGGACTGCTGTTAAGATGAGAAATGACATAATTAGATATTTCTTTTGTCTTTCTTGGCAGATCTTAGCACAGAGCGTATAGCACAAAATATATATCGATCACATTTCGTCATGGCCAGGTGACACTGTGGAAGGTGCCCAGTACATCTAATTTGGATCCCCCAACTCTGTGACTCATCTGCAGTGAAGTCTGAGGCAAATCATCTTGTCTGAGCCACATTCCCCATCTGTGAAATGGACATGAGAGTGATAGCTGTGTGAAGCGCGTTTTTGAAGACGATCACATTTAATCCTTTTACTATCATTATCAGTATTTTGACTTTATAGGTGAGAAAACTGAAGTTCAGGGAGCTTAAGTGACTTGCCCCAAATCGCACAGCTAATTCTTGGGAGGTAGGATTCACTCCCAGGCAAACCTACTCCATTATACTTCATAACTGAATTTTCAGGTCTAAGGTATAAAATATAATTTGGTAAAGCATCTAGCTCAGTGTCAGAAACATAGCAGGTCCTCTCTGCTATTGTTGTTTAATTAATTGGTGACGGAGGATCAAACAGACTTGCAAAGCTCTGGACAGAACAAAAGACACAATGTCTGGATCGTATTTCTCCGGCTCTTCTTTTCTGAGTCCACTACCATCTCTCGCTCTGCTCAGAAGAAAGGGCAGTCCTGGAGCCACGATTCAACAGCCCCGGTGTTCAGGAGGTAACAAGCCAACACGAAACAGAGGCGTTTTTGCTCCTTGAAGCCTGACTTCCATCACAGAAACAGGGGACCGCCTGATTCCTTCCCTTCGTCTCACATCACACCTCAGTCTGCCCTTGATTGGATCTAGATGAAGCACCCTTTCTACAGAGCAGGATCAATTTAGCCAATTTATCTGATGTAGATGCTGCTGAGATCAGTTCCTTGAAGCCCAGGATTGGCAAAGGGCAAACGTCTTTATGTGACTTTGTATTTAATTAAACTGCTTCTGGTTCGATTAGTAAAATTCTTCCCCTAGTTGCCAGACTCTGGTGTGAGCAAAAAAGTGACCTGTGAAGTTGGACGGCCGTGGTTAAATGTTGCCGTCAGGCCAAAAGATTGCCTCCCGGGGAAGAGAAGATTTTTTTTTCCTTCAGTAGAAATGGATTTCAAATATAATTTACTGTTTCTACCTGGCGAAAGGGCATTTCTCCGCATGAATCCACTGGACGCTTAGATGAGTGCCGTTTCTTTCCAGAAGGCCATGCTTCCAAATTAACTTGTTCAGATGTTAAGCAGGGAAGCAGCCGGGCTGCTAAGAAGAACAATTACTTTCCCTGGGTCGCCTACACGCTGGTTTGTTCACCTCTCTTTATGTTCCAAACCTTGGCTGGCTCTGGGATGGTGGTTCAATACTGTGAGGACGCTGAGTTTTTATTTCAGCCAAACTGGTGAAATGAAAAATGAGAGCCTCGAGAGAATCTCATCGTGTGCCAGGTTTGTGCAACCTGTCTCTGGGGCCGCTGAGGCAGACACTGTGTGCATTGTGTGCACATGTGTGTGCAAACATACGCACACACACACACACAGACACATCTTGCTCAACATCAGTGTAGCCCCAGAGTCGTAATCGAAGGTGCCTTTGAATGAAAGACCATTTCAGCTGTGGTTGCAGCTTCCGCCTGGCCAGCATTGCCAAGCGGGTCCCGCGGGAGGATCGGACAAGCCTACTCTTTCCATGGCCTTGTCTGGTGAGGCAGCAGCCTCCCTCGTGGACCCTGAGCACAAGGTAGAGGCGGACAAGGACAGGGGGTGGTGGCGTGGCCCTCACACACCTGCCCCACACTGTCGCTGTCGCTGCTCCCAGCCCCAAAGTGCTGCCTGTTTACAGCACGCTGCTGATGCCAGTTCACTCTCAGGGGACACAGGACAAAGGCGCATGCTGGATCTTCACGTTTTCGAATGAGGATAATCAATCTTACTTCATGTAAAGACCGAAGCCAATGTCGGGGAAGAGCAATAAACCCTACCAGCTGCTCGGGGGCCTTGCAAGGCAAAGGGGAAGGGGGGCTGGGGGCTGGAGGCTTTTTTTTTCCTTCCCCAAATCTGTGGGAACAGATTCTATAGTAGATTACTACACAAAGAGAGAGACAGAGAGAGGAGAAAACATATTGGTGTAGAATGGAGTGGAATGATCTATTTTCTAAGGAAGACAACTTTTTTCTGAAAAAAAATCAAAATCAAAATCAAGCTATTTGTGCTTAATAAGCACATAAAGTTTTTCACAAACAAACAGGTCATCTATGAATACAGGCCCCCCATAACAGTCCCAGAGTCTGCAAGACCTCAGTGATGCAGCCAGGTAAGATCATTATGCTAAAGGAGAGTTTAACTGTGGCCAATATGTAGAGAGCATTTAAAATATGTTTTCTGAGAATTTGGGACAAAGGAATGGTGGCTGCTTCTGGTAGCATCATTTACTGTTTTTGACATCTTCCTTCATTTCTAATGTGTTTTCCTAAGACCATGGGGTCCAAGATATTAACAACAGATCTGTAATAAAATAAATAGCAGAAACATTATGTGAGATGAAGTCAAGTAGGTTTTTTTTAGTCCATGATCTTTCCAAGCCTTTCATATGTAGATGCACATGACAATCTCCAAGAGAGATGGTACCAGTGCTTTAAAAATGTATCTAACTACAGAAGGCTTTTCTTGATGAGGTCCTCACAGAACCAACATTGGGCAGAACGTGCTTTGGAACATGCTCACGTGAAGACAGTTTCCCCTGGAATTATTTCAAAGGGACACATCTCCAAGTCAGCCGTCACAATGCTTCAATATTTGAAGGTCATAAGATCCCTCTTCTAGTTTGGGATTCAGGGTAAGAAGTGGAGACAGTCTACGAGACTTGGGGAACTTCAAGGAGAGCCCTGTGAGTTCAAATCCATGCAATGGCAAGAGTGGGAAGCCTGCCCCACCTTCGGAGGGGATGGTCTTCATTACACATGTTGAGTCTGAGACCCAGTGGAGTGGGACAGATAAAAACTGGCCGCACACTCCCGTGTGCCAGATGTCATGCTCAGCGCCTCACACAGGTTATCTAGTTTAGTCTTCCACATAACTCTGTGGGGATTGCTGCTGCAGTGGTACTGCTGAGGAAACCTAAAGTTAAGCACATTGTCCCACGGTGCAATTGTTTAATGAGTGGTGGAGCCAGGATTCAAACTCCGACAGTGTGTCCACAACAAAATGAGGCAATCTGACTTTTAGCCGCTAGGCTATGTTGACATAGCTGGATATCCTGCCTCATCCAAGTTACAGTTTACTTGAGTCAGGCTTTTATTCTCCCCTGGAGATGGAAATCCTCTGGGGTATTAAGACTAGTGTGGTAGGAGTCTAACTGCCTTTGGGAGGACATGGGCTGGGATTCAGCAAGGGTTTGGGGTACTTGACTGTCTAGTGGTTACACAGCAAGGGATCTTATAATTAAATGTTTGTAGTTGCCTTAAGGACTCTTCTTTGAGGATTCATCCCGTACCTTGCAGTGATAAACTTGAGTCCTACTACTGATTATTCTTTGCGTTGTCTGGGGAAAAATTGTTTTTGAGAACAATTTAGTCTATCCCACTTGTAAGTCCTTCCCACTGACTTCTAGAAAATCTGGACACTTTTATAGGAAAAGAGGGATGGGAATGCAGGAGCCCTGGACAGTTTTACTCATAAGAATTCTGCACATTTCCCTATGGTTACAGGAATTAGTCCATTCTACTTCGTTGTAGCATCTCAGGAATTTTTTATATCAAGCCAGATTCTAGGAAGGACCAAAGATTGCATTTTAATTTAATGCTCTCTCGCTATTTTTTCTCGCTGAATTAACTGGACTAAGTGAACCCCAGTGCTCACTGCTAGTCACCCTGGGCGAACTTTGGCATCTGCTACATGTCAAACCCTACGGGGCGAGCACCCCAGTGAGCAGTGCCCTGTTATTTCACCTCAGGTGGCCTCATCCCAGAGAAACTTGTCTGGATTAGCCAACGTATTCTGTTATACAGGATAGGTGGTCTCAGAGTCTTTCAGCCAATTAGTCCGTCGATCAACAGTACTTCTTAAGCGAAACTGTCAGAACAAGACATTGTAAGCATGTCTAAACTAAAAGGCAAGGTCCCTGCCTTCAAAGAGTTGGGAAGCTCTGGGTAGGGAGAAGATGCAGGGACACACACATACACACAGTGTCTCCTAGGATGCAAACGGAGGGCTCCATGAATATAGCACGTAGACAAATGGGAGAGTAAAAAGAAAAGTGTGAACGTGAACATGGAGAGGGGAGTAAAACAGTATTTGTTGCAGAAGGCAGATGACTTGTTAAATAAAAGGTTGGGGAGTGGGGAGAACCGAGGCAGGCTCGGTCTCAGCTGGCTTGATTCAAGTAAAACCAGTGGTTCTGGGAGGAGTCTGTAGCTTCACGCCAGCTCTGAGCTGGATGTGAGGATATTGAATCCCAAGCCCTTTAGTGACAAGACTGAAGCTTCTTGAAGGCAGGAAAAATGTCTGACTCACCAATTTATCCTCAGCATCCAATACATAGCACATCTGGTGTATGGCAGGCACTCAGTGAATTTTTGACGAAGGACTAAATGAATCCCTGTGTCATCCCTAGCGTCAGCCCAGGAACCCCCGCACGTACCACCGGAGCTTAAGTAGTATTAGTGTGACTGATGGAGAAGAGTTAAGGTGAAATAAGAGGTAGGAGGAGAGAAGTTGGTCCATAAAGCAATCATATCAGCCCACTTTTGGTCTGTATGTACATTTTTTCTTAAAAGCCTAATATAAGTAGCTTTATTCCTCACCTGCTCACAAGCAGATGCAACATCCTTCTTCAAAGGAGGCATCTGTATCATTTTGACTCCCTAGCAAATAGTCTTAATACATTCTCCAGAAATAATATATTGATATGCGAGCAATCTGAGTGTTGCACTGGGTGCTCTGGGGGAGGGAGAAGCCACCAGATGAGGAAGAGTGGCTCCAGCGTGCCCCAGTTTCCCTGCCTAGCCCACTATCCTTGCTTGTGAAATCAGCTCACCATTTGTGTTGAATCATGAGTGATCTGAACAGCCTTTGTTATTCGCGCCCTTGTGGTTCATCTAGAAGGTATAGCTGAGGGCCCAAAACAACATTTGTAATCGGCTTTCCTATGGCTTGAGGTCCCATGCCCACTGGACATGCTTACCACCTATCTCCAAACCCATCCATTCAAATGCAGTTCCCCACTCAGCACTGTGGTTTGGGCAGAGGACTGGAGCAAAGAGATACTTCTGGCAAAAAATAATTTAGGAGGTCATTGTCCAAATATGATTTTAAGGGCCCTGAACTAAGGCAGGGACAGTGAGAACAAAGAAGAGAGACTGTTGTATTCAGATTTCTAAGTCCAGGCAAATTTTTATAGTAGAATAGAGGGCTTATATGGATTGGGGGCGGGGAGAGGGAGAGAGAGAGAAAGAGGTGATGAAGTTTTCAGCTTTGGGCACCAGTTCGCTAACAGGACACAGGAGTAGTGGTGTTGGGAATGGTGAGTAGTGGTGTTGGGAATGGTGAGTTCTTTTCCAGACGTGTGAAATTTAAAGTATAGCCAAAAGCCAGTAGGCAGTGAGTTTTCAGAGTAGTGGTGTTGGGAATGGTGAGTTTTCAGAGTAGTGGTGTTGGGAATGGTGAGTTCTTTTCCAGACGTGTGAAATTTAAAGTATAGCCAAAAGCCAGTAGGCAGTGGCAAATATATAATCATAGATTCAACTTATTTTTTTAAAGGGAAGGTTATTTTTAGCTAAGCAAAGAGTATGTCAAAGATCATTTTCTGTCTTTGTTTCATCTGGGCATATCGTTATTGTCATCTGGAAAAAAAGTTGATTTCCCCCTTGTTTTCCCTTGTAAAAGTAATCTATCCTCAGCAAAGAAAATTTGGAAAGTATAAATAAATTGCAGAGAAAGAAAGAAAACATTCACCATCCTATACCCGAATAATTTGCGATTATTATTTTGGTCTATTTTCTCCTATTCAACATTCTAACTTAAGAATTTTCTATGTTATTGCAAACTCCTACATAATATTTAATGATTACTTAATGTTTTATTGAATAGATGAAAAGTGCCAGGTTTACTTAATCATTATCTTTTTGTCAGATATTCAAATGCCTTCTCTCATTCACCATTATAAAGGATGCTATAATATACAACTTTAGTCATAGGCTTTTTCTGTAACTCATATTATTTCCTTGGTTTATATTCCCAGAAGAATAACTAGATGAAAGAATAAAAGGAACTTTTAGACTCCTGCTACGTATCACCAAAATAGTTTCCCCAAAGTAGGGTTGAATCAGTTTCTATCCTCACCCAAAATAGAACAGTACTCTTTCACAGCACACTCACCAGCATCCACTATGACCTTAAAAAAAAAAAAAACTTTACGATTTAATGGGTAAAAGTTATATTTTTTCAGTTAATTTTCTGACTACTAATTAGGCTGAAACATTTTTCATATGTTTTGCATTTCTGCATATAGTTTCTGATAGAATTTAAAACTAGGATGGATTCTGTCACCCAGCTGTAGCGAGCTGCCTCCTTCTGTTATAAACACCCCTCTAGGCTGGCTGATCATGATACTAATGGGTAGATACCTGGATTGCCTACAAGGCGCTGGGTTTTTTGTTTGCTTGTTTTTAAATTTTACTTCTTGTTGAAGTAAAATATTCCCACAGAAAAATGCACATATAATTACATAGCTTGATGAATTCTCGCAAACTAAATCCAGCTGAATAACCAGCACACACATTAAGAAACAGAACATTCCAGCACTTCAGAAACCCCTCCCCCAATTTGTCACTTCCCTCCACAAGGGTAGCTACCATCTTGATATCTGTCAGCAGCAATTAGTTTGGTCTATTTTGGACTTTTTATATAAATGGAATCATGTAGCATGACCTCGTGTGTCTGGCTTCTTTTATCAACATTATTTTTCTGAGATTCATCCACATTCTCATATGTCTTTGTAGATTGTTCGTTCTCACTGTTGTATAGTGTTCTGTCGTGTGAATATACCACAATTTACTTACTGTTGTTGATGGAGATCTAGGCAATTTCCAATGTTTTCCTATTATGAGTAGGGATGCTATGAAATATTCTAGTACTTGTATTTTGGTGGACATATGTTTTAATTTCTATTAGGCATACACCTAGGAGTGGAAATGTTGGGTCATGGAATATGCTTATTTTCAGACATTATAGATGCTCCCAAAAAGTTTTCCAAAATTTGTATCAATTTATCCTCCTGCCATTAGGGCATGAGAGTTTTAGCTGTTCCATGTAATTGTCAATACTTGTATTTTTTGTCTTTTTCATGTTAATCATTCTAGTGAGTGATAGTTTTAATTTGAATTTCCCTGATGACAAATGATTTGAGCACTTTTTCGTAAGTTTATTGGCCATTCAAATATCCTCCTTTGTGAAGTATTTGTTTAAGTTTTTTAAAATTACTTTTCTATTGTAAAGTCTTCCTTTTCCTTACGGATGTATAGATGTTCTTTATGTATTTAGGATATGAGTTCTTTGTTGGATGTATGCATTGAAAATATCTTCTCCCACTCTGTAGGTTTCCTTTTAGCTCTTTTACCTGTGTCTTTTGAGGAACACAAAATTATAATTATAGCATAGTTTGATCTAACAGATGTTTTTCTTTTATATTTTTTCCTTATGTGCTATTTATTTATGTGTTTGTTTGTTTATTTATTTTTGACTGTGTTCGGTCTTCGTTGCTGCGAGCGGGATTTCTCTAGTTGTGGCAAGCGGGGACTACTCTTCGTTGCAGTGTGCAGGCTTCTCATTGTGGTGGCTTCTGTTGTTGCAGAGCATGGGCTCTAGGCGCATAGACTTCAGTAGTTGTGGCACATGGGCTTAGCTGCTCCGCGGCATGTGGGATCTTCCTGGACCAGGGCTTGAACCCATGTCCCCTGCATTGGCAGGCGGATTCTTAACCACTGCACCACCAGGGAAGGCCCTTAGGTTTTTTAAAAATATTTGCTGTGCCCAAGTCAAGAAGGTGTTTTTCTGCAGTTTCTCTTGAAATGCTTTATTGTTTTATTTTTCACAATTAAATCTGCAGTCCATCTGGAATTTAATTTTATATACAGTGTAAGGTAGGAGTTAAGATATGTTTTTTTTCTATAGTGATATTCAATTGACAGAGTACTATTTATTGAAAAAAACAGTCATTCTCTCCCTACCTAGCTAATGTGCCATGATAACCTTTTCTTGGCTCTTCTTTGAGTTCTGCATTTCCATATAAATTTTAAGATAACTTGTTTTATTGTTTTGTTTTGTTTTTGTTTCTTCTTTCTGGCTTTATTGAAGTATAGTTGAAAAATAAAAATTATATACATATATATTTATATATAAATTATATATATATTTAGAGAATACAACATGATGGTTTAATGTATGCATGCATTGTGAAATGATGATCACAGTCAAGTTAATTAACACATCCGTCACCTTATAGAGTTCACCATTTTGGGTGCATGGCTGAGAACACTTATGATTTACTCTCTTAAGTTTCAAATATACAATACAGTATTATTAACTATAGTCACCATACTATATATTAGACCCCCAGAACTTATTCATCTTAAAACTTTGTACCCTTTGACCAACATCTCCCCATTTCCCCCATGCCCAGCCCCATACCCCCAGCCCCTGGCAACCACTGTTGTACTCTCTAGTTCTATGAGCTCAACTTATTTGGTTCCACATTTAAGTGAAATCATACATTATTTTTCTTTTCTTTCTTTCTTTCTTTTTTTTTTTTTTTTTGCTCCCAACCAGCAACTGTTTATTAAGTATCTGCTCTGCAGTCTGCTCTTAGAAATTTGCCATGTGCTGTAGAGGAAGACACAGACAGCAGCAGCCGCAGAAGGAGGAGGAGGAGTCGTGCAACATTTATAGAACTTTTATTATGTGCCAGGCATCATGTTAAGCACTTTTCCTTCCTACCTTACTTAGTGTTCTCCACAACCCTAAACAGATGATTTTTTTCCCCTCCCTTTTTTTAACATACGAAGAAGCTAAGACTTTAGAATAGTTAGAACAGTTAGAAAGCTTGTCCAGGCTTTCTACATAACATATGTAATTAGTGGCAAAGGTGGGATTTGAATACGGGTCTGATGCAAATCTATCCCCTTAATCATTACTCTGGACCATAGAATCTAAAACCCTCCTCACACTTACAATCTAATTGACCCATACATTATTTTTCTTTCTGTGTCTGGCTTATTTCACTTATCATAAGATCCTCTAGTTTCATCCATATTATCTCAAATGGCAGGATTTCCTCCTTTTTATGGCTGAATAATATTCTATTATATATACATATCTCACATTTTCTTTACCCTTTCATCTGTCAGTTGAATCTTAGTTTGTTTCCGTATCTTGGCTATTGTGAATAATGCAGCAATGAACATGGGGGTGCAGATATCTCTTCCAGGTACTGACTTCATTTTTTTGGATATGTACCCAGAGTGGGATTGCTGGATCATATGGTAGTTCAATTTTTAATTTCTTGAACCTCCATACTTTTTCCATAATGGCTACAATATTTTTTATAATTATTTTTCCAACAGTGAACAAGGGTTGCCTTTTCTCCACATGCTTGCCAACTCTTATTATCTCTTGTGTTTCTGATAAAAGCTGTCCTAACAGGTATGAGGTGATATCTCATTGTGGTTTTGATTTGCATTTCCCTGATGATTAGTGATGTTGTGCACCGTTTCATATACCTGTTGGCCATTTGTATGTCTTCTTTGGAAAAGTGTCTGTACATGTCCTTTGCCCAGCTTTAAATTGGGTTATTTGGTTTTTTTTCCTATTGACTTATATGAGTTCCTTATATATTTTAGAATTAACCCCTTATTGTATGTATGTTTGCA
This sequence comes from Delphinus delphis, assembly GCF_949987515.2. Lineage (NCBI taxonomy): Eukaryota > Metazoa > Chordata > Mammalia > Artiodactyla > Delphinidae > Delphinus > Delphinus delphis. Next base: position 83,734,244 of record NC_082693.1, on the reverse strand, counting down.
AATATTTTTTTCCCATTTTGTCAGTTTCTTTTGCATTTTTTGATTATTTCCTTTCTAAAGGTATCCAAATTTTCTCTGTTTGTAGGTGACATGTTATTATATAAAACCCTATATTTAATAAGGTTTATAAAGCCCTAAAGATTCCACCAACAAACTGTTAGAAAAAATAAGTGATTTCAGTGAAGTTGCAGGATACAAAATCAATATACAAAAATAAGTTGTGTTTTTATATACTAACAATGAGCTCTCTGAAAAAGAAATTAAGAAAAAATTTACAGTAGCATAAAAAAGAATAAAATAGTTGAGAATAAATTTAACCAAGGAGGTAAAATATCTGTACACTGGAAACTATAAGGTATTGATGAAAGTTATTAAAGAAGACACAAATAAATGGAAATAAACCTTGTTTTTATGGATTGGAAGAATTAATATTATTAAAATCTACATAATACTCAAAGTTATCTACAGATTCAGTGCAGTTCCTATCAAAATTCCAGTGGCATTTTTCACAGAGATAGAAAAAATAATCCTAAGACTTGTATGAAACCACAAAAGACCCTAAATAGCCAAAGCAATCTTGAGAAAGAAGAAGAAAGCTGGAGACAGCACACATCCTGACTTCAGACTATATTACAAAGCTATAGTGATCAAAAGAGTATGGTACTGGCATAAAAACAGACACATAGACCAATGGAACAGAATAGATAGCCCAGAAATAAATGTACACAATATGCCGTTAACTAATCTTTGACAAGGTCACCAAGAATACACATGGGGAAAGGGTAGTCTCTTCAATAAATGGTGTCGGGAAAATGGGATATTCACATGCAAAATAATTAAACTAGATACTTATCTTACACCATTCACAAAAATTAACTCAAAATGTATTAAAGACTTAATTGTAAGAACTGAAACTGTAAAACTCCTAGAAAAAACCATAGGGGAAAATCTCCTTGATAGTGGTCTGGGAATTGACTTTTTCGGATGTGACACCAAAAGCACAGGCAATGAAAGCAAAAATAAACAAGTGGGTCTACAACTTGTCTCAGTCACCTCAGGCTCTCTAACAGATTACCATAGATGGGATAGCTTAAACAACGGGAAATTATTTCTCACAGTTCTGGAGGCTGGGACAGCTAAGATCAAGGGGCCGCTGATCAGGTGTCTGATAAGGGCCTTCTTCCTCATTTGCAGGCAGCCTTCTCGTTGCATTCTCACGTGGCACAGAGAGAGAGAGGGAGAGAGGGAGAGAGACAGAAACAGAGAGAGAGATAGAAAGAGACAGAGAGAGAGAGACATCTTGTGTCTCTTCTTATAAGGGCACTAATCCCATTCATGAGGGCTCCATCCACTTGACCTAAGGCCCTAAGTCCTAATACCTTTACAGCAGTGGGGGTTAAGATTTCAACATATGAATTTTGGGGAACACAAACATTCAATCCATAGCACTGCTAGAATTTATATTGAGACTGCAGTAGGTATATAGATTAATTTGTAGGGACCTGATATGTTCACAGTATTGGGCCAATTCATGAACATCGTATATCTCTACCTTTATTTAAATCTCTTTTCATTTCTCTCAGTAATATTGTCTTAGCTTTAGTATAAAAGTCTTACACATCTTTCATTATATTTTTTGTATGTATCTGATTATTTTGGTGCTATTGTAAATTATTTTAAATTTTATTTTCTACTTTTTGTTGCTTACTAGCCACAAAATACATTTTTTTGTGTTGTATATTGACCTTCCTTCTATCCAGCAACCTTGCTACCTTTATTTGTCAATTCTAAAAGTTTGTAGATTCTTTTGGATATTCTAGGTCCACAGTCATGTAATTTGTCAACAATGCCAGTTTTATCCATTCCTTTTCAATCCTTATGCTTTTAACTTTTTTGTTTGTTTGTTTTGTTGCATTTGCTAGAACAGCCTGTATAGTGTTGAATAGAAATGGTGAAAGTGGGCATTCCTGATCTTAGGGGAAAGTTTTCAATATTTGTCATTGAGTATAATGGTTCCTGTGAATTTTTTAAATACATATTTGAGTTGGCTTTCTGTTGCTGCATAACAAATTACCAAAATTCAGCCACTTAAAACAACACAGATTTAGTATCTCACAGATTTGTAGATCAGAAGTATGGGCAGAGTTCAACTAGATCTCAATTCAGGGTCTCACAAGTCAGAAATCAAGGTGTTAGCTGGGGCTGAGTTTGTATCTGGAGTTTTTCTGGAGTTTTGGGTCCTCTTCTAACATCATTTATTGGCTGAATTCAGTTCTTTGTGGTTGTAAGATTGAGGTCCCTTTTGTTTTCTGTATTTTCCCTGGCTGTCAGCTGGGGGGTTCTCTAAGTTCCTAGTGGCCACACTCGAGCCGTGGTTATTTGGCCTTTTCCACCTTCAAAGCTAGCAATGGAGATTCTCTGACTTCAGGGAGATGCCAGTCCCTTTTAATGGCTCACCAGATTAGGTCAGGCCCACTTGGATAATCTGCCTTTTGATTAACTCAACATCAACTGTAGGAGTGATAGCCCATCATATTTACAGGTTCTGCTCACAGTCAAGGAGAGGGAATTATACAGAGAATACACACCATTGGGCAGAAATCTTGGGAATCATCTTAGACTTCTGCCTACCACAATATTCCTTATAATTAATAAATCTATAATAGTTTGCCAGGAGTTATTTTCATGAATGGCTGTTAAATCTTATCAAATATTTTTTCTGCATCTATTAAGATGCTAATAATTTTTACTTCTTTTATGCATGAATTATACTGATTGGTATTTTCAAACTCACTTGATTATGATGCTACTCTTAAAGCTAGTTAGATCCAATTTGCTAATGCTAGCTTGAACCGTATGAAAAGGCTAATATTTGACAATATTTGACCTAAAAATGACAAATGTATATGGCTCAACCTAATATTATTTATGTTTTATATCTTTTTAAGTGAAATCTATTAATCTGTAATTTTTCTTTCTTAAAATATTCTTGTCAGGCTATAGAATTCAGGTTATTCTGACCGCCTAAAGTGTTAGGAAGTATGCTGCCTTTTTCTATTCTCTGGAAGAGTTTGTGCAAGATTGGTATTTCATTCTTAAATGTCTGAATTAATTCATTGTCCACCGGTATTAACCACTTTGAAAGATACTCTCCCTTCAGATGATCTAACTGATGCAGATGAAGTCTACATATACAGGTTAAGACTTCTAGGCTGTATCTATGATAATTTTCCAGAGCAAAATGGTGATGATGAAAAACAATAATGGGTCAGTGCAGTAGAGAAAAATTCAAATATAATCAGGTATTGGTCCAACAATATTCTGACTATGCCAGTATTTTACATTAGAAATAGGTGCTCTGATATTGGTGATCCCTCAGGAAATCTGCTGTGAAGAAACAAAAGTTATGAGTCACTTTGACTCCATCCTATCTCCCAGCTTCTTTGATTCATAGCGGGCACCAGCTGGGCTGCCTTTCAGGTGTGTGTCCTTGGGCAAGGCCCGTGAATCTGTCTTGCTGTGCCTCAGCTTCAAAAAAGGAATAATAAAATAATGTGCATCATAGAATTATGAGGATTCATTTCGATTACGGATTAACCTAAATTAGCAATATGGCTAGCCCACAATAAACAGTCAATAAAAGCTAACTTTACGTATGTTTATCTAGTCACTTTGTTTTAGAAGCACTTTGTTTTTTGGGAACATGTATTCTTAGCAGAAGTAACAAATTTGTGGGTGATATTTATGAGGTGTTGTGGCAACTATGTCACTTTCTTGCATTTAACTGTGTCTTTATTTGCTCATTTGACTGTAAGATTCTTGAAGGAGGGGATATTTTCTCATTCATATTTATATATCCATCTGACATAGAACAGGTGTTCAGTAATCTCTACTAAATGTTTAAATGAAAAAAAACCCAAAGTAGCAGTGACAGAAATTTATTAAATTATGACATTAAATTTTAGGAGTGTGTGGGCTTCCCTGGTGGCACAGTGGTTGAGAGTCCGCCTGCCGATGCAGGGGACACGGGTTCGTGCCCCGGTCCAGGAAGATCCCACATGCCACGGAGTGGCTGGGCCCGTGAACCATGGCCGCCGAGCCTGCGCGTCCAGAGCCTGTGCTCCGCAGCGGGAGAGGCCACAGTGGTGAGAGACCCGCGTACTGCAAAAAAAAAAAAAATTTTAGGAGTGTGTAATTCCTGAAAACCTTGGTTTAACAATTCATGCCCCAAGATTTCCTTTTATAAATTCCTTAGAATTGGGATAAATTGACATTTTTAATATAGGTGCAAAAAGAAGCCATTCTATAAGGAAAGCTACTTTATAAAAGTAGTGAGCAATATTTTATTTATGAGAGACAACATATCCATACCCAGATTTATTCATTTCACCCTTAAAAATCCTTCTTCACTAAAGGACCCTGGACAACAAAAAGTAAATAAAAAATAAAATCTTAATTTCAAAACGTGATTGCTTCTTGGATATTTTCGGAAGGCAGAGAGACATACCTCTGTTTTATATACTAAAAAATATTCATGACTTATCTGAAATTCCAACCTAACTGGTCGTCCTGGATTTTTGTCTTCTACAGCAACTCTAAATACATCATTTTCGTGGTGGAATCTCTTGAGCCAATCTATGTCATAGACTGTGCTGTGGGAGCACAGTTTAAGAATCACTGGTTTTTTGGTCCCAAATTAGAATGAAAATACTAATTGTTCTACTTACAGAGAACTAATTCTAAGCAAAGGTTTTCTTTTGAAAATCAGGAGGATGCAATTTAAGCCTAATCTTTGAACGTGGTTTTGCTTCAATTGGACCTCAAAATGGAATTTTGGAGACAAGTAAACTTTTGGGTAGCAAGCAGTTAGGTACTGGGGCTCCCTCACCCACTCTGAAGGAAACTTGCATTTCAGGATAAATGAGAACAGAGGGTTATACACCAACTACTCTCAGTGCCCAGCTTTGCAGTCTTAATGTAAATCTCTATTAGGATATGCTATGGTATACAAATTCCTTCTTGAGCGATAATGGACCAATGAACAATAATTTTCTGACTACACAGACATCTCGGAAAGCTTGTTCTGAAGTTTCCCTAGCCCTGATTTTTAACCAAGTGCAAGATACAGCATGATTTTTTTTTTTAATAACACAACTTATCTGTGTTTAGTTTCCCTACATGGAAAGTAAAGCTATCAGTTACTCCCACGTCCGTAACAGAGATAATGATAGAAATACTGACATAATATAAAACTAATAACAGTTTATTTCTTGGTTGTTCCAAGATATTTCACTTTATTAAAATGGACACTATTATTTATATCTGCTAACACAATCCCTGTAGCTAGAATGAGCCTCATTTAGCATCTTCTCAGTTCATGGTCTGTGGACCCAGAGAACAAGACGCAGGGCTAAAGGCAGAAGTAAAAAATGAACAAGGCCTAGGGCTAAAGGATGGTGTAGGTCTAACCATCAAAAGAAAAGGAACCCTTTTTATTCACACTCTTCAAAAAGGCTCTAATATTTCAAACAAGGATGGTAAATTAAGAAATAATTTGGGGAACAAAAAGCACTGAACTGTAAATAAAGTGGAATTTGCAGAGAATTTCCAACTAGGTATTCTTGTTATTACAGTATGAGCCAAACAAAACCATAACAAATGAAGGTTATAAACTAGACCTTTTAGAACGTAATTAGAACTATGGGAGTGACTTCAAGTGAAACATATTTTGGTCCTAGTGTGGTAACTCTGAGGTCACACTCAAGAGCTTGACTCTTGATGTAGGCATACGGTGATAATTACAGTTACAGCCTTTATTAATTAGGAAGACCCTTAAGTGCAAGAATCTAAAATAACCCAAAATACTTCAATAAAATTTGTTTTAAATAATCTAAAATAGTTGGACTTTTAGCAGACCCACATGTAAACTTAATCCTGCCCCTGCTATACCTCAGTGGGGATCGAATTCCACTAACCTACATTGTTTGCTTTTATTGAATGAAGCAAATTCATTTTTCAATCAGTCTGTTGTCACTCATTAATAAATACACAGAGAAAGATACGATTCTACTATCCACACCAGTCGTCTTTAAGTTAAACGTCCCTCTTTCGTATGGCTAATTAAAACAGGGAGGGGATGCTACTGACATTTATTTCTGCCATTGTTCTCCCCCGACCCCCAACCCCTCGAGCTTTGTCCTATGGCTTTTACTTTGTGAAAAGTTAAACCACAAAGTCGGTCAGGCTATTTTGATTGCTGGTCCATGTGCCTTGTGTAAACAGATTTTCTCTGCAATGCTTTCCCCCATTTTGCTGGACATTTTGTTCTCTCTGGTAACGGCTGAACAAGGTTTTACAAAGCCAAGATAGAAAAGGGGGCCAGGGACCTAAGCAAGATGAAATGTCCTGTACCAACACTCCAAGTGAACACCAGCTTTGCACATATGTGGCTCTGCAGAGTACACTCTGTGTAGTAGTTACTGCTGTGTAACGCAGAGAAGGAGGGAACCAGTGGCGAAATCCAGTGGGTTGCATTCAATTCCGAAACACAAAGACAACTGACAAGGAAAAAAGAGAGGGAGAGAAAGTTTCATTAGAGAGAACCTAAAAAAAAAAAAAAAAAAAAAACCTCTGCATTGCCCCTGGGTCATAGCCATGGATTTCTATATAGAAAATGGTTCATTCATTGCAAAGACCCAAACTTTAATTTGGCATAATGCTAGTTCTTCATTTTACAAAGTGTCTTTCATCATATTGACCTGAAGGTTCTTATTAAGCATCTAAATTAGAAAATAATTGTTCAGAAAAATGAAAGCTAGACTCTGCCATAAGGGGAAAAGAAGCAGACCAAATTGTTTTTCTCCTTTGAAATTTCATTTTGACCACAGCACAGGGAAACACATTAATGCTTGCTTTTCTGCATCTTTTATGGGCCTCCTTAGAAACCACTAGTAAGGCTTAATTTATATAAAAAGTGTGCAAATTCATCCTGTGCTGCACTCGATGAGGGCATCTTTTGCATCCTTGGGGCCCTCTGAAGTATGCCCCATGAGAACTGGGACGCTTTGCTTGCTACTTTATCTATTGATCTATGGATATCACATCTACATGCCTGAATGGCATTGTGGCTGAAAAGGTCTGGGTGCTTTCTGTTTATCTGGCAAAATGAAAGAGCTTTCTACTCTCCTACCTGGGGTCAAATGAAGCACAGCTTCTCCCTGTAGCTCATGGTTTATGCAAACCACATTAGTAGACACTTTTTGGAAAAAAATGCCTTAGCCTTATAACGTGAACAAAGACATAAGGAAGAACATTATGATCTCTCTCATAAACATTTAAGGATGTTTTCAAGATGTTGTCAACTTGTACAAAGAGGCATTTTTTTCCTTGAAAAGCACAATTTACACAAGGTACATTTCTGAAATAGTATCTGAGACATTGGTCCTGCCTCTGTATGCTCACTTATGTTGGTCTATACTTCCTTAACATAAAAAACCTTATAAATAAATTTTATTATGTTTCAATTCCATATGCAGTACGCAAAGACAAAAAAAATTGGCAGGAAACACAAAGAAACACATAAAAATAATCCCACCACCCGAAATTACCATTATTAGTATTTTAATGTATGACTTTCCAGACTTTTTTCTTTCTGTATATTCACATATAGTGACCCACACAAACTGCATTTACATCTTTTAAATCAAGAGGTCACCATACTTCACATACTCTTTTGTAACCTGTTTTCTTGTTCTCCAACCACATATCATAAATGTCTTAAAACGTTAACAAACAATTCCATAACATCTTTTAATGACTGCAAACTATTTCATTATATAGTTTACCAGTTTAATCAACCAATCTACCTTTTGTTGAATATTTTCTACTTTTGTACAATTATATACAATGTTGCAATAAATATATTTGTGCTTACACTATTTTTTCCTTTAAGATAAATTCTTAGAAATGGAATTCTTAGGTCAGAGGTTGTGGACATTTTAAATATATAATGCCAAATTGTCCTTCAGATGGGATGCACCAGTTTAATCTCCTACCAATAATGTATAAGAGTGCCTGATTCACTATACCCGTGGCACTACTGGTTATTATTCTATTTTTATATTGGTCAATTTCATATACAAAAAAATAACTTTAGCCCATCCTCTTCAAAACAACAGAGGTGATCCTGGACCATAACATCTCTGTTAACGGCCATGATCACCTCCCTCTTTCCTCATAAGGCCTCTTTGAAATTGACAAAGATCCGTAACTTACTGAATTGTAACTAGAAAACTCAGACCTCTAAGAATTACCTTTTTAAAGTAAAAATAAAAATCATTTTAAATGTGTGAAAGATGATAACCATAATTAGAAATAACAGAGTTTAATTCTAACTTTTGGGGAATGTTTAGAAAAGTGCAGTGTGGAAGTGCCTTCTCTGGCTGTCTAATATCCAATACTAACCCTCATAGCATCCTGATTGATTTTCTGGATAATCCCCCATTGTGTGTGGGTCGTAGGAGGAGATACTACCCACTCCCACTACTGGACCTGAAGAGAACACAGCTGCGTGACCCGAGGAGCAGGTCACATCACCACCCTTGGCCAATCAGATATGCCTTTCTAGGATTTTGAATCTTGAGGAAAGGACACAGTATGGAGGTGTCAATCATACATCTTAAGCAGCAGAAGTGTACTTCTAACAGCTGTGCGTCCAAGAGTCCCTATAGTTCTTGCTCATTCTAAGACTGTTCCTCCTAGGCAGTGTCCATATCCTTCTAAAGTATTCCCTTCTGCTTAAGTTGCCCAAGTCAGTTTCTGTTGCCTACAACTAAGAACTCTGACTACTAGAAATGGAACGTGATTTATTTTAAGTTGTGGATGCTCAGTAATTTTCCTCCACACCTCAAAATTATATCACCCCCTGTAAAAGCTTCTTTTTAGCATCACAAGGAACGTATGTTAAAGTTCAACTCTCAAATGTAATACTGATACGTGTGGAAGACTTTCCTCATTGCCTCATGTGACGAAAGCTGATACCAACATCTACTTTGCCTGGCCCATTGCAAAATCAAAAACTTGTACTCTCTACCTCTCTGGTATCTCATTTTTCATTAAGGGACTTACCTTATTTACTGCAAATATGAAAAATAGAAAAATACCATGGGACTTTCCTCAAGCTTGCTAAGGTGACTACAAAGAGACATAAATCTCTGGAGAGATAAAAGACTTGGTAATCAGAGCCAAGATTACCCACAAATGTACTCTTTTAGCTTTTTTTTTTCTTCTTCCCTTCCTCTGGTTTGTTTTTTCTATGAACAGGATGAAGCCAAAGTAACTTACTGGAAAGCACTCAAGCCAAGCTCCCAGAATACATGTGCTGTACTCTTTAGCCAGGAGTGCCCCAGCCAATAGGTATCGCCCAAGTTTATATATAAGCTTTCTGCCCAGAAGATAATAGTAATGATGAACATAACAGCAATTAAGTTACTAAGCACGTAACTGTGAAGCAATGTGGTGTATGCTATCTTCGTATTAGCTCATCTGATCCTCACAATAACCCTGTGATAATAATAATAATGATGATTAGTAGTAGTAATATTCTTATTATTATACTATTTTTATTCTCCCCATTTTAAAGACAGGAAAGCTAAGACTAGAGGTATAAAACCTAGCTCAATATTACAAGTAGTAAATGGCAGTGCTGAGAGTCATACCTAGACAGTCTGACGCTTAACAAGTATTTGTTTTATTTGTGTCTCAGAGGCTGCGATTATGTCGAAATTACTCCAAACATTTCAGTCATTTCATCTGATGAATTTTTTTTTTTTTTTTTTTTTTTTGCGGTACGCGGGCCTCTCACTGTTGTGGCCTCTCCCATTGCGGAGCACAGGCTCCAGACGCGCAGACTCAGCGGCCGTGGCTTATGGGCCCAGCCGTTCCGCGGCATGTGGGATCTTCCCGGACCAGGGCACGAACCCATGTCCCCTGCATCAGCAGACAGACTCTCAACCACTGCGCCACCAGGGAAGCCCCTGATGAATTATTTAAAGGCCTTTTCTCCTATTAGAGAAAGACTCTACAGGCACCATTTGGAAATGCAAGCTTTTAGAGGTACTTGTTACAAAACCTGAGGTGAATTTTCACTCCTCTCAGATAAACTGGCTGGGGTTTTGTGCATCTGGGGTGTTATACGGACACAGTCGGCAACTGGGGGCAAGTTTCTTCCACTCCTCGGAGAGCAGTTTCCCCGGATTCTTGGTCAGAGGTGGTTCCTCACTGACTTAGGCCCAGGATGTGACCAAAGGCCTGGATGTGATGGAGGAAGGAATGACAGAGGCCGGGGATGCCACTGAACGTGACAGACAGAGAGCCCAGCCTCCTCCAGATCCTCTGCCTTATTTTGCTCTTATAAATTGCATCCACTTCTACCCAGTAATTTTCCAACACTGAATCCCAAACCCGCCATTTGGTGAGCATTGAACTACCAATGCTTCTTTTCATGGGTCAGGGCATTGAAACCGCTGTTGCTGGCTTGGAAAAGAGGACACCCCACAGTGTCTACTATTTGCTCAAATACTTTCACATTTTTCCCCTCTCTTTTTTATCCCCTGGGGTGAAAACTTGCAGACAATAACCTTGTCGCCTGTCACGTTCCAGTATAAAATGTGCTGCTCGCAGACAGATATTCTTGAACCAACGCGAGCCTCTAACCTTGCCCTCTTCTGCATTTTCATGTTGTGAGCTGGGAGGTTACCTCACAATGTGGTTTTGTATATTAAATGGAATCGCTTATGTTCTCATTTGAAATTCTAGTGCCTTGTGCCTAAATTTTTGACTTGAACACACTAGGTCTACTTGGTTAAAATACATATTTGTATTTTTATTTAGTTATGACAGAAAAAAAGTGGTTTCCGCACATGTTGAGTTAGGCATAAAATGCCCCGAGCAGGAGATTAAGCCCTTTCTGAAACACAGACAAATGCACGTGAAGGTTTAGCTATCCTTTGAATTACCTTTTCCTTTCTGATTTCTCCTGTCCCTGAATGCAAACCGTCATTTCATAGCTTAGTTCAAAGAGATGGGCAAAATGGAACTTCTAGAAATAGAAGTTCTTTCTTTCATTCTTTCACTCTTTGATACTGGGGGCCAGCCCCTCAATGAAAAATACGTCTAACAAGTTTCGTTATTTAGATCCAGTGAAGACTGGCGGGAAAAATAAACCAGATACTTAACTGGAGTGAAATTTGCCAAACACGTTCCGACTCAGCACTCTGAAATATCTGAGGTTTGAAACTGGTTTTGTTGGTATGTTTTTCAGTGATTATCTGTCAGGGGAAGGAACTTGTGAGGAGGAATGAAGAATTAGTATGGTTCATCTCAAAGAGAGTCCATTTGTGAGAAAGTGACAGTAAAATCTACTTTTATTGTACCAAATTATGACTTTTACCAATCTCATTCATTTTAGTTTACTGAAAACAACAAGGAAATAACCACAGCAGCAGAACTAGTCGCTCAAGTTTTGTAATCACGTTCTTTAATCCACTTCTTTCGTTTCTAATTCAAGCTGCATATTTGGAAACAATGTCATGGGAAAGAAAAATGGAAATTAAAGAGATGATTAATTAGACATTTAAAAATATCTAGAATTCCTATTTCAGTGTTCATTCTATTTTAACGTCTGGAGTCACAGTGTTCATTTGGTTTTTTTTCAACATTTTATTGTGGACATTTTCAAAATACAGACAAGGTGAAAGAATTGTACAGTGCACACCCATGTACCCACCACCTAAATTCTACAATTAGCTTTTCTCTTATTTGTTTTAGTATAAAGCAATCCATTTATCCATGAGCTGTGGACAGTATCCATGAGCTGTGGACATTATCCATGAGCTGTGGACATGAGCTGTGGACATCAGTACTCCCCCCAAAACACTTCAGCCTGCACGCCATTAACTAGAGTTCAGTTTTTGTTTGCCAGTGAGTTGGTTTTAAACAAACATACTTTATTTTTGCCCTATATTTTGAGGCTCTCTACTGACATAATGCCTTTTCCAGACTTTCTTATCTTCTTTTTGCTATTTCTTCTCTTTCGCCAGTTGTCCTCATCTCTTTTTTCCTTACTCTTTGTTAACTCCAGTTTCATTCCTCTTTTTTAGAAACAGTCGAATGTTTCTAAACATTCAGGTCGAATGCTATATAGGTCACGGCTAAGGATGGACATGTGCTTACTAAAGATGACAAAGTTTACAGGCAGCTACGGGGAATTTGAGAGTCAGGTGCTGGTCAAATGTGACTGTGCTTTGTTGAAATAGTCAAAGTAGACCCTGACTCCTCTCACCCCGTAATGAAAGTGGTTTGCTTGGAAGGCAAAATGCCTTTCCCAGGCTTGCAAGCCTTTGAAATTTAAGTATAGGCTTGTATTTAGCGTCTGAATCCAACAGCAATTTTTTGGTGGTTTCTCTCCTATGTTGCTGATGTGTGTGTGCCTCTGTGTGGGAGCACATGCATTGTGTGTTGTTTCTGTGTGCGTGTCTCGCCGTCACATTTAGGGCCCCTGTGACCTACAATTCAACATGGGGTTTGTCACCAAACCTCTTTAGACTGTCAGCTTCACTGGTGCCATTTTTTTAAAGTTTGTTTTGTTCCTTATGCTAATAAAGCTGGTCTCTGCTTCAATCAAAGCATATTATCTCTCCCTTCCCCCCCCCCCCCGCCCCGTAAGTAAGGCAGCAATCTGTTCTGTTTAAATGCCTCATCATCTTCGCTCTCCTCATCGCTGTTTCCCTAGATTTTCAAGATTGTTGACTATTATGTAACAGATGGCCCGACAGACCTCCGACTCTTTGCGATGTTGGCCAGCTTGGCTCAGAAAAATCGCAGCACTGGAGTGAATTTTCCCAGGCATGGGACGCTCATGAATTTTAACTCCTCTGCAACAAAGGAATTCAAAGGGGGTAAGAGCCAATCTATCAGGAGCCGAGGCAATTAAAAGATGTAGGTTGGCATTCTGCTGCAGAGGATTCCCTTCTTGGGTTCAGAATATTTAGACTAGATTAGGTCAGCCTGGTTTCCATTCATTGCTGCCCTGCCACAAGCATGAAAACAATGAAATGACGCAAAAACAGAAGCCAGGGGGTTTTTAGCCTTTAATGATAAAATATTTGTATTGTTGGATAAGAGTACCCTGGGGGAAGGGACAGAGGGGCCATAGACAAGATCCCACCTGATCTTCCCAAGGACAACTCCGTTAACAACCGGAAGACACCACCTTTACTGGCTTGGATTCTCCTCCCAAGGCCTTGGTTTTAGGTATTTTAGCCACCAGGAGGTTGGGCTTAGAGCCCAGGTTGCTTGTACTTTGACGATTATTTCAGGGTGTAAAGATAGACCTGCAGAGTAATGAGATGAGGAAATGGAGTGGTAGTTATTTGTCTGTTTTAACTTTAAAACAGACAAATAAAAGTTAACTTTAAAAGTACAGGAATGGGGCTTCCCTGTTATTCCCAAATAACAGGTAGTTATTTGTCTGTTTTAACTTTAAAAGTACAGGAATGGGTGGTGGTGATATTGTTTTTTGTTTTGTTTTGTTTTTTGTTTTTTGTGGTACGCGGGCCTCTCACTGCTGTGGCCTCTCCCGTTGCAGGGCACAGGCTCCGGATGCGCAGGCTCAGCGGCCATGGCTCACGGGCCCAGCCGCTCTGTGGCATGTGGGATCTTCCCAGACCGGGGCACGAACCCGCGTCCGTTGCATTGGCAGGTGGACTCTCAACCACTGCGCCACCAGGGAAGCCCCTAAGTTCCACTTTTATTAGTTTTGTTATGCTGTATGCTGTCACCATACCTCCCACTAGCACACTCTCCAACACCTACTCTGGGTACCTGTGTGGGCAGCTGTAAATATCAAGATGGTCAATACAAATTGTTGGATTCTGACATAGCTTCAGAATCAACAAAGCATTGGCAATGCTTGGAAAGCAATGCCACAGTCTATCTAGAAAGGTGCATGGGCAAGGATACCCATGGGGGTGTCTGAGGATAAAATTCTTATTCTGGCTGTCCCATTAACTAGTTGGTAGCTGTGGGGGAAAATACAGTGCACCACCCAGATCCCCCTTAGTTTCTAGGGATTGCAAGCAGCAGCAAAGGGCTTGACACCAGGTCATGCAGCCTTCTGGGAGCAGTCCCCATCCGGTCACCGATCACTGTGAGATAATTAGACCCAGTTCCCTCACACCTATTCAGGGCCATTCTACCTCCAGAGCTCTGCAGCCTTGGGCAAGGCTGTGTTGCCTCTACACTAACTTGACTTCTGCCTCTGTCCACCCCTACTTCCTTCCCCACCTTTTGATCTGCAACCCGCTCCCTAAGAAATGACCTGAACACTAAGCCCAGCTCACGGTCAGTTTCTGGGAGGATGCAGCATGCAACAGTAACACTGGTCCCAGCCAGCCTCAGTTCCCTTTTCCAACCTATACAGCGACTGCAAGGATCAAATGAGATGGTGCAGTAAAATCTATTTGAAAATCACAATGTAAGTTTTATTTTCCTTTGATTAGAATGATGATTAAAATAAATCTTCACCTGAGCCACCTCGTATGGAATTTGAGAATACAGACTCTGAAGGCAGACAAACGTGGCTTAGAATCACTGCTTTACCGCCTATAGCTATACGACCTTGGCAAAGCGATTTTACCTTATTTCATCTCAGCTCTTCCACCTGTAAATTGAAGATAATAATACTGATCATCAAACTGTTTTGCTCATCAGAGGAGACATAATCTTTATAGGGCTTGGCACAGAGGTTTACTGGAGAAAGTGTAGCTATGTTGTTTATATCTGGGGGAAGCAGTTATAAAATGTCAAGGACTCACATGTTTCTGGGAACGAATGCAAATCTCCATGGGATAGGCAGTTTTCCCATAGGAAAAGGATGGGGAAGACATTCAGATTCTAGCTAGTTGGCATCTTTAGTGTTTGTCTGGGGGTTTAGGTGGGTGCTGAGGATGAGAGGCGGGTAAGAGAGAGGAAGAGGTCCACGCACAATATGGAAGAGAGAGGCTGGGTCGAGCAGCTGTAGGCGGTAGCTACTGTCCCCGGGTTATGGCTCAAGAAGTCATTTGGGGCAGGGTGAGTTGGAAGGTCACCTTGTGCCAGAGTTTGGGTTGCAGAACTAAAAGACAAAGATGATTTAGAGTTCTGGAGTGTGGAGTATAGTGAAGACTGGGCTGGTGCGCCCTCTTTAGGAAGGTATGAGTAGAGAAAAACACACCATAACAGGTGGGAAAGGAGACAATTAAAAAAGAAAGAAAGAAAAGAGAGAAAGAAAGAAAGGAAGGAAGAAAGCAAGAAGGAAAGAAAGAACAAAGAAAGGAAGGGAGGGAGGGAGGGAAAGAAAGAAAAGGGAGGAACCTTAAACTCTGAGCAAGGTTATCAAAAGGTAGCAAAACAATAATCATTTAGGACGGCTCTGATATGTAGCAGTTGCTAAAGATATACTCTGGTTGTTTGATTTATTGATTGGGAAGAGTGGGGGAGGCGAATGGAATAAACCAATGAAGTATGTTCAAAGAAACCACACGCCGTCTGCTTGGGTTTCTCCTGTCAGCTTTCCCATCTTTCATCTCATCTGACTCAGCTCCAGTCAAGGTCCAGGGTCAATAGGCCCTGATGCCACTCCACTCCAGGTAACATGAAACACTGGAATCACGTACAAAGTCTGAAAAATCAATAGTTGTTCTTCCCATATCTGTCCGTGATGTCTTTTCTTGTGGTCCCAAGCACTCTCCTGGGCCTGGCATCAGCATTCTTTCTCTTCCCCCGTATTCCTACCCACAGTCCACGACTCTGCTGTTGGTCTTTAAGTACAGCTTCCAAGGACATAGCATGCAGTCATGGTGCTTATCAAGGGTCATAGACTAATGCGTGAAAGGCCACTCCACTGATCCTGCAGGTCCATTCAGCTCATGTGGTCCTCCCTCTTCCCCCGCTACTCCCTGCAAAACACGCCCCAGATTCTGTAGTCAGTCGTCCAGCATGACTTCCCTAGGGGAAGATGACATTTCTTCCTTCAAGAATGTGGGAAAGGCTATGCTACCCTCCAGCAAACTAGCAATTCATTTGTAGAAATTGTTTCAAGATATATTTTAAATCTTAGAGTCTATAAGTCCTATTAGTAGCTAATAATTAGTCCTACTAATACTAATCATCTGAAAAGACTTAATTGGATGGTCAGGATGGTGAGGATAATGATGAGGAAAGCAGACAGTCACTCCTACCAGGCACTGGGGGCTCTATCCGTAGCACTTTTCATACGTTATCAGATTTATACTTCACAACAACTGTGAAAGGTACTATTGTTCCCATTTTACAGATGAAATATCAGGGCTGTGAAAGCTTAATGCGTTTGTCAAAGAGGACACAGTTAGTAAATAGTTGCAAAAAGTTTAGAACGGTGGTTGGCAAATGGGATGCGTAGTGTGTTTGCTAACTAAAAACAAAACAAAACAAAAAACAGAAATAGTGAGTTGCAGGATACAAATTTGAACCCACCTGTCTAACCCCAAAGCTGGTGCACTTTCTGCGACATTACACTGCTCTCAACCTGTGCCATGCTGCCCAGGCCATGGGCTGCCCCGTGCCAAGTGCTGGGGAGGAAGGAGCAGGGGAAAATATAAACGTTGATGGAAGTCAGCAGCCTTTTCTGCTGTCTTCCTCTTTCCCTGGTTTTTTTCTCCTGCTCCTTCCTTCCTCTGTTCCTTGCTCTTGCAAACAGATACCAAGCACTTCTCACACGTCAGTCTCTGGGATAGGCACCTGGGAAACACGGTCCCTCCCCTCAAGGTGCTCCTGGCTCCAGACTTCAATGGGTTTATAATTTAGTTGGAGAGCTGAGACAAATAGACAGAAAACTATACCAGAATAAAATCAAACGGACAATTGTCTTAAGTGATGTGCTACCCACTAGAAGTGTCATATTAATTCAGAGGACGGAGAGAAAGGTTTGCAAAGAATAAGAGGCAAGCAGAAGGTGACACTTTAAGGGTATTTCCCCCTCCCCCAAATTAGATATTATGGTATGATTTTTTTCTGATTCTAAAAATAATATCGCTTCGTTGCCCAAAACATTTAAACCACAGAAGAATCTAAAGAAGCAAAGAAAAACCAAGCAAAGAATATTCCCCTAAGTACTATAAATAGAAATATATATGTATATATCTCAGGGTTTCTTAGCCTTGGCACGATTGCCATTTGACCCAGATAGTTCTTTGTTGAGGTGAGGGCTGTCCTGTGCATTACAGCGTATTTAGCAGAATTCCTGACCCCACCCACTAGATGTTAGTATTTCTCCCCTTTCAGTTGTGATAAACAAAAGATATCTTCAGACATGGCCAAAGGTCCGCTATGGGGAGGCAAGATTGCCCCTATGAGATCTCTGACTCTGTCTCTCTCCTCCTCTCTCTCTCTATATACACACGCTTACATGTACATATATACGTATACGTACATACATATGTGGGCGTGTGTACACCCACACACATACATATACACACACACATGTGCATGCACACACACACATTTTCATTCAAGGCATTTTTCTTTGCAAACAATATACTTCTGTATATCACAAATTAGATTATGCTATGCACATTGTCTGGTACCCCATTTTTGTTTAGGTATCAATATCTAAATAATAATATTGTAGCTATTTTGCGTTAATATTGCATTTTGTTCCTATACCATATTTACCTAACCATTGCCCTATTTTCACCCACTTAGGTTTTTCCAAATGTTTTCCCAGTGTAAGAAACACTGCAGTGAATATTCTTGTGCATAAATCTTAATGAAAGAAAGTTTCTTTCTGATAAACTCCTAGAAGTGGAATTTCTGGGCTGATGACCTTTCTAAATTTTGCTAATTTTTCTCCAGAAAATAATCATATAATCAAGTAATGCTCCTCTCAAATTTATATGACAATGCTTATCTCTCACCTCATCATTCACAGTGGGCATTAGTAATATTTTAAATCTCTGCCAGTGTGAATGGTAAAACGAATAGTATCACACTGCTAATTTGAATTTGTTGACTATTAGTAAGACTGAATATCTGTTTGCATATTTTAGCAATTTGCATTTCTTGTTTTGGGAATTATATTCCATGTTCGTTAGTTATTTTTATTTGAGTGTTTTCTTTTTTAAAAGTTGATTTATAAGAATTAATATTCTTGCATGCAACAATTTCTCAGTTGTCTTTCAACTTTAGTTATAATTAATATTCTTGCATGCAATAAATTCTCAGTTTATTATGTGTCTTTCAACTTTAGTTATCATTTGTGATGTTGTAAAAGAATTTTTTTCGTTCATTGAAGTCATTTAAAGACTCTAAATCATTTATAAAATTCGTAAGTAATCTGTTGTAATTTTATTGAAATCACAGCCTTTGTCGGTAAAAAAGGGATTGAATATTGAAAATTTCATATGGTTTCAATCTGACACTTTAATGTTATTTTTTGGGAGAATTGATATTTTATGATTTTTAGACCAGGAATATTCTATGCCCTTCCATATATTCATGTCTCCTTTTATGTCCCTCAGTAAGGTTGATAGTATATTTTTACACAGAAAAAAAAATTTTTTTTTTGACTACTGCATGCAGCTTGTGGATTGTAGTTCCCCGACCAGGAATTGAACCCGGGACCAAGGCAGTGAGAGTGCCAAGTCCTAACCACTGGACCCCCAAGTCCAGAAAAAAATTCTTATACGTTTATTTTCAGTTATTTCACATTTGGTAGTGTTATGAAAGGAATCTTTCAGAAAAAAAAATAACTGTTTTATGGGAAACTAATAGGAGATGGCATTTTTGATCACCTTTCTTAGTCCTTTTTCTCTTTCTCTATTTATTTTTTTCAATTAATGTCATGGATTTTTCTATAACATCTATAAATGGCAATAAGTTTGCATCTTCCTTTCTAGTATTTAACCTGCCTTCCTGTTCTTGAACCATTACATTGATTATGACTTCCAGAAAGATGCTGATAGTATTTAGCTCTCATAATGGACATTGTTCCTGATGTTAATAGATGTGAAACTAACATTTAACCACTAGGTGTGATTATTATGACTCTCCGGATAGATAACTTTATTATATTAAGAAGTTACCCATTCCTAGTTACAATGTGGGCTTTTCTCGATTGTTTTAAATCAAGGGTGGGCATTCATCTTTTCCGGGTTCTTTCTAGAGAGGACAGGGAAAAGGCTGGAGCAGTGGGTCTCCCAGCAGGTGGTCATGGTGCCATTTCTTTTCTGCTTTCAATAAACCAACCATCTCTGCGAGGTTTGTCCTATCAGAGCCTGCCTTTTATTTTTATCCAATCTCCTGGGGCAGATGCAGGTAGCAGTGTTGCGTAGACTTCTTCCATGTGCTGCTACCCCAGCCAGGAAACAGCTCCTGCCCTGCTGTAGTCAATTACTGTCACTGCCTTAATAAAGGCATAAACTCTGAAGGTTGACCCAGAGATGCTAGCTTCTTCCTCATATGTTCATTGCAGTGAAGAGAGAGCCCAGACTGTGTGCTCTCCATTTCCAGCCCAGTAACTCTGAGTCAGGGACTTATACCAAGGCCTCTTTCACTACATCCTAAGGTGCTGTTCAGGATGAAGGATCAGGAGTTGACAATGTCTCCGTCCAACACGCTCTCTCATACACCATTTATGGCAAAAATCTGTCCATGTTTCTGGAATAGTGATGACATTCTTCTTTAGAGTTAACTAAAGACATTCTTTCTTTAGTTTCCAAGTCTCCCCCACCTTTATTTCTATATCGTGTAGGTGGTTTCAATGGGAATTGGGAACGATAGAAGTGATCACTTGTGAACACATTGCCATCTGACCCAGAGGTCCTCATCAGTTGTCAATGGCCTGTTAATGGTAATTGGCCAACCACTTCTGGTACAAAAGCCATGCTTCCTGATATACAATATGGAAACAAGTGAAAGAGGAATTCAGCTTCCTCTGTCATCTATTAGCCTTTCACCAAGTAATGGGTATCCATTTTTTTTGAATATCAGTTAATTTGCTCTGCTTCCATTCTTGATACATAGTCTTCCTATCGTGGCTGAAAGCCCAAGAGTTCCAACCACTGGCTGGGTATCCTTTGGCAAGTATTTTCTGAACCTTGGCTTCTTCAAGTAAAGCAGAGACAAATTGGCACTTACCTTGAAGTACTGCATGACTTGATACCTGTAAAAGTGTTTTGCACACTCGAGAGCAGCTCTGCCCAGTAGGCATATAATGTGAGACATGAATAGTAGCCATGAGTATAATTTTAAATGTTCTAACAGTTACTGTTTTAAAAATTGAAAAGAATCAGGTGAGATTCATTTTAATAATGTTTTCATATATTTATTTTCAGTTTATCCACTGTTATCATTTCAGCATATAACCAATATGAAAGTTTTTCAAAATGATATTTTATCTTCTTGCTGTTGTCCTAGACCTTTAAACTCCTTCAGCACATCTCAATTCAGATCAGCCACTTTTCAAATGCCCCATAGCCACATGTGGCTAATGGCTACCGTATCAGGAAATAGTTCCAGTGCATTAAACAGGATAATTTTTTTTTTCGCTCCTATACGAATTCTTCCTCAAACTCCTTAATTATTGCTTTGGGATAGGTGGTGGGAGTCTCATTCCTCAGGTCATATCTCTTGCCTATTCTTTCAAATCAGACACCGTCTCTGACCCAGAGCTGGGGCAGCCGTGCCCAGGGTCACCTCAGGATTATCCTGGGGACTGACTTCCTGCCACCTGCCCAAACTGGCTGCCTGCTGTCTGACCCAGTCAGCTGGAGGATCCGAGCAACACTGAAACCTTCTGCACTCCCTGCTCACAATTACCTGTCTGCACACATTTGCCAGCTGGCTGAACTTGCCCTCAGGTAACCTCCTCCATCGAGGATGGCTGGGGCCCACCAGCATCACGGAGCAGGTGCTGGCCCACACAGACTGTGACGGAGTTCCTGCAAACTCCCAGACTGGAACTCCCGATATGCGTCCGTCTCCACCCAAACCCCCGTGAACAACATTTCTGATGAAACATACCCAGAATTTGAGCACTTCCCACCAGTTCACCGCTAACAGCTTGATTCAAACCACCATCGTCTCTTACCTGGGCTCTCGCAGTCGTTTCTTCACTGCTCTTGCCGCCCCACCCTTCCCCTCTTCGGTGTACTCTCCACACAGCAGTCAGATTGATCCAGGGAGGATGCAGGGCAACCCACAGCACTCCTCTGCCCACTCCATCCAGTGGCTTCCCGTCTCACTCACAGTAAAAAGCCAAGGTCCTCAGATCGGCCTAGAAGAGCCTTCGCGATCTGGGCTGTCACAGCTTCTTCTCAGGACCCATGTCCTCACTTTCTCACTCTGGGCTAGACTTTCTTGTTCGTCCTCACCCTACCAGACAGGCTACCAACTCAGAGCCTTGGCCTCGTGCTCCCCCTTCCTGAACATGCATCCCTAAGATTGCCACACAGCTGGCTCTCTTATGTCCTCCAGGGTTTTTGTCAAATGTTGCCTTATCAGTAACGGTGTTCCTCATAGCCCCATTAAAACTTGCAACCCGCTACCCACACTCTCTATCTCCCTTTTCTGATTACTTC
The DNA here is from genome assembly GCF_949987515.2 of Delphinus delphis. NCBI lineage: Eukaryota > Metazoa > Chordata > Mammalia > Artiodactyla > Delphinidae > Delphinus > Delphinus delphis. The sequence goes on along the minus strand of NC_082693.1, from coordinate 83,712,591 downwards.
TTTTCATAGAACTTATCACCATCCAACATTTTCTACATTTTACTTTTATATTTATATATTTTTTTACCGTCTGTCGTGCCTTCTCCTATATTCCCAGTGACCTTGTATTCTGGTCTACTCCTGAGTTCCCAGAAGCTTCATAGTGCTTGGCACATAGTAGCTGCTCGATAAAAATATTTGTTGAATCCGTGAATGAATGAACGAGTAAAAATGGTGACTGAAACCTTGCCCTAAATTTCCCTCCCAGATCCCCAAAATGCCCTGATGGACACAAAAAGCCCAGTGCTCTGCGTGTCAGGCATGCTGGTTCTACTTTCTCGTGAACTCTGAAATGCATTTACTGTGAACTCTCCACACGTCACCGCCTGTTCCTTGTTAACAAGGGGTTAGTGGTCACGAATGGAAACAGACAGAAGGAAGAGCTGGCAGGATGAAAAAGCAAAGTTGTTTGTACCGCCTTGGCTCACCCGCTTGAGAATTCCAAGCATTTCAAACTGTGGCCATGGTTCTTCCTCCAGCCTGACCCATACTTGGCTCCTTTCACAGAATTTCACGGCAAAAAATTACAATAACTTTTGTGTATAATACCATGGCCACCTTGAGCCGACACTAGGGCTGTACGCACACATACAAAATGAAGTAAAGGATTAAGGCCATTTTTCAGATAACAGAAAACCAGAATCCGTCAAGTAGATGGTTTGTCCAACCTAAAAAGGTTCTAAAATTTCCTCACTTGTCCACTCACTTTGAAACTACACCTTTAACGGCCAGTTCACATGTTTTCTCAAAAACACAGACATCTTTCCCACCTCTGTTAGGTAAGGTAATTTCCATCTAAATTTCCCTATACAAATGTTAAAGTGCTTGTGTTACTAGTTTCCCACAGAGTTGAAATACAGATGACTTGGGCTACAAAATATAGTCATGTAGATATCAGAGTCAGAAAAACTAGAGGGGCTAATCTTTTCACCCAGTAAGAGTCAAATCCGAACCCTTGGGGAGTAGCAATTCTTGAACACCTGGGGCATTTGAATCAGACTTCACACTCGAGAAATACCTAAGGATCTGACTTCTTTTGGGTCCATGGGAAATGGCAGCATGCTTGCTGGGGCAGCCTGCCAAGACTGGCCCCTGAGTCAAATCCCAGAGCCACCCTTCTCTCCTCCCTGCCTGCCCACCTGGTCTGTCTGTTCCCCCCGGCCACATGGCACAGAAGTCCTGCAGACTAAGGACATCCCTTATTAGATGCAGCTCAGTGTTCTCGGATATTATGGGATCTCCAGGGACACAACATTCCTTTGAATGGTGTTCTTCTTGAGACATCACTGCAGCATTCCAAAGGGAAGGTTTTCATTCACCTGGCTGACCAGGGCCACGTCAACTCTCAGTCCTCTCGTAGATTAATTTTTCTTCCCTCTATGGTAAAGAACCACCTTCAGCCATTTCTGAAATTAGAATTAAACTTTCTTTTGCATAATTAAGTTCAAGAGTATGTTATTTTCACTTCCTTGAAGATTAATTGGTTATGATCTTTGCCTAAAGATAATAGATGACATATCCCACTTGCATTATTTTGATGGACTTCTACTCTATTTTTAAACTTCCACTCCATTACAGATAGAGCATCTTGGAAATTATTTGAAAGCAGTACTTAAACAAATCTGAGTCTCTACCCACTTTAATTGACTTAAGTTTTTGGCCAGATTTGGTGTCCCCAGAAGTTCATGATATTAACCACAGCACAAAGTATTTAATCCACTGACTTTTGGAGCATTTATATTGACTGAAGCTTTTGATATACAATTACTTATGCCGAGAAACCTTTATCCATTCCCTCTGTCAATCCATGAACATTTTACTACTACTTTCTTCAAATCTAGGTTTCTTCTAAGAAGCAATTTAATAATAATTCTATTATAATAATTATTATTTTATAATAAAAAATTATAGTTATAATAATGCTAATACAATCATTATAATACTATTAATGATTATTATTATAATAATAGTTATATTAATCATATAAATATTATAGTAATAATAACAGCATAGGAATAGCTGTCATATAACTTATTTAATTTTCACAAATGACCATGATGTTGGTATTTTTATTATCCCCGTTTTATTGATGAGAAATCTGAGGCATGGAGAAATGAAATTATGTGCCTTAATTCAAACAACTGGTGTATCAAGGCACTGGGACCCCTTCTCTTTCTCACTCTTGCTCTGATGATTCAAATATTCTCACTTCCAGAATGTGCTTGATCACTTTCTACACTAATTGTTCATCACATCCTTCTGGAAATGATGAACCTAGTATATGTTCTTTCTACTTATTCATCCCACAGATTGACTCTTCGAGACCCAGCTCGAGTACCCCTCCTCCATGAGGGCTTTCACAGTGCTCGCATGCAGAATCAGCCCCCCCTCCTCAGTGTTCCTAATTATGTCTGAAACGGGCTTCTATTATTGCACTTATCACATTGTCCCAGAAATGTGCCCCTGTCCCTTGCACTCAGCTTTCCAGCTTTACTTACTCACATCTCTGTCTCCGATGCATGGTACAGTGACCAGGGCATCCGAGGAGCTACACAAAGGATGGTTTTATAAATGAAGCATGTGTTTCCCAGAAACATAGGAAATGACTCTTCTGTGTCTTTTGTCCTTGCCTGCCCTCCCTCTCCTCAGACCTCTAGAGCTGTTGGGTCTCCCCAGTTGATAATTGAGTGAGGTGGCCAATGGCTAATTTCCCCAGAAGCAGAAATAGCCCAAGGTTGTACCACCACACCAAGGGTCTTTAGCTAACAGCAAGGTCAAAGGGCAAGTTGGGATCGAGCTGGAAAAATCTATTGCCTCCCTCTTCCTATGATGAAGGGTAGCGCTTGGCTTGGGGGTGAAAGATCAGAAATGGTGATGCCATGTATGTACATCCACACACTCATGTATGGGGTCATTCCCTTCGGCTCAATTTGTTTATCTTTCCAGCTAATATTTGTTAAATGTCTTCTGTATTCCATGTGTTGGACTAGGTGCTGGGAATACAATTTGTACAAATAGTAGAGAAGTCAGACAATGGTCCCTGCCCTCATGGAGTGTAGAGCTGACCGGAGAGACATGAACATTGATTGCATTCTCTGAAGAGTTATTCAGATCCGTCAGATCGTGATTCCTCATCACTTACTGGCCAGTTACCTCCACACTTCTCTCTGCCACCACAGTCTGTGCCCTAGGCTCTTGCCCCAGGCTCAGGGCCATAGATGAACAACCACATTCAGTGCCTCAGCTGCACCTCAGTGGCACAAAAAAATGGGAAAGGAAACTACGTTCATAGCTGATAACCAGTATTTACTGAGTGGTTATCACACACCAGGCCTTATGCTTCATGTATTATTTAATGATCACAGTGACCACTGAGGTAGGTGCTGTTGTTAAGCCTGTTTTAATAACAGGAATTGCTAATGACATTTAGAGAGGTTAAGGAACCTGCCCAAGATTAAACAGCTAGGAAATGAACTCTGGAGTTATGAAAACACTAGCGCTTTACCGTCATAAATTTATGCCCCCAAATTAAACATTTTAGGATACCAAAGTATTTAATTCTTCACTTTCCTTTCTGATTTATAACGTATAAAGCATTTATAAATAATGTATTTTAATCTTTATGGTAATAATAGAAAGAAGCTATTTGAGCTTCATCTGATAGAGAAGGAACCTGAACCTTAAGTTTTCCAAGACTATGGGGCCAATAAGCTGAGGAGTCAGGGTTTTCATCTGTCGATCCGAGCTCTACCCAGGTTGCCTTCATAGAACAGCCCACAAGGAAACAAACAACATCCCGGAATCTTTCTATAAATAGACTCCCGGAGAATTAAATTAGACCTTTTGTACTATTACAACTTCTCTTCTATCCATTTGGCGATGATTCTTAAAATATTAAAACAGTCATTATCAACCACATACGTACAAACCCATCTTAAAGACCAGATGACCTTTAGGTCAATATAAATGGGCTACTCTCAGTATTAACCAGAAATAGCCAGTTTTTAAAGGAGAGAAATGGCTGCAGTGACAGAGAATATCAGAGGTCTGGTATTCATGCAGCAGGCATAGCCATGCACTTGCATCACTCTCGTGGGGGCCGTGTGCCACTGCTCCCACAACCACTCAGAGTCGAAGGCGAGTCCTATGCCCAAATTTAGCAAGCTAGGTTGGAAGGCCCGCTGTTCCGGTTACTTAACTCTGAGGTCTTGGTTTCCTCCCCTGCACATGGGGATGATAACAGGGAAGAACACTTGCCTCCTTGGATCGTCATGAGGGTTGAACAAGAAAACGTAAACAAAGTACATACCTCATGACTCAGTTTCCCCTTTTTTTTTTTTTTTTTTGCTGTACGCGGTCCCCTCACTGTTGTGGCCTCTCCCATTGCGGAGCACAGGCTCCGGACGCGCAGACCCAGCGGCAGACCCAGCGGCCACAGGCTCCGGACGCGCAGACCCAGCGGCTCACGGGCCCAGCCGCTCCGCGGCATGTGGGATCTTCCCGGACAGAGGCACGAACCCGCGTCCCCTGAAAAGGCAGGCGGACTCTCAACCACTGCGCCACCAGGGAAGCCCTCAGTTTCCCCATCTTTAAAATGAGAATTAATAATAATACCAACCTCGGAGGGCTGTTGTGAGGATTAAATGAGTCAATTTGTGTAACGTACTGGGCAATACAACATACGGTGCATGCAATAGAAATGTTAGTTTAAAAAATATAGTTTATCTCATTTTACGTTGTCATTTATAGATTTCTGTTTCTTAACATTTTATAACAATTTGGAAATAAATATAATGCATAGGGGGTAAAAAAAGAAAATGTAAGCAAAGAATCAACATACTAAGGAATAAGTAACCTGTATGTGGATGGCAACCATTGTTGCAACCCTGAGACATGGTTTAAGCAAAATTAAGTGCAAAGAGTTATTCTGGATCTGTAACCGCTCCACTGAAATAGTATTTAGAGTTTATAGTTCTCCTGACAATAAGGGCTAAACACTAAAATAGTTGGAGATTATATGGCATTTTGAAAATAAGATGGGGTTAAGAATTAGGCAAATCTGGATTTGACCCCAGTCTCTGAGTTACTTAAACTCTCTGAACCTCATTATTCTAATCTGTGAAATGAGGATAAAAGTATCTTTCCTGTAGTGAAGACTAGTAAGTACAGAAAGAACCTAATGGGGAGCTCAGCGATGGAGGGGACTGGTTTTGTCATGTGTACTGTTGAATCCGCAGGGTGTTACCCAGCGGCTCCACGCAGCAAATGCTTGCTTGTTGAACTAATGAGAGAACTTCGCTGGCACAGGGTGCATGCTCAGTGTCTCATCATTATTTTTATTAATAATACTTGTCGGTGGTAGGAGTTGGGGCTGAGGCTGTGGAGGGCAGGTCACCATGCCCACAATGTAATGGCACAGCTGGTCTTGGTGGAAGGTCACTATGACATATTGACTACAGCAGGCACCTTATCACCCCAAATTTAAATGTCATCAGGAGGTGAAGGACACCTTTATCAGCACCCCATTTTGGCAGTAAAAATTTACTCTGTTTAACTCTCCTTATCAGCAGGGGCAATGATATGTTCACATATTGATCCATTGCTTCACAAATGTTCTTTTAGAACCCAAACTCCAAGTCCAGAGCACCCCATGACTGAAATCCTATTCGTGTTCTACCTACGTAGACAGCTAGACCAAAAAGCGATAGTTTTTGTAAAACGTGTCCCTGTATTGATGATTTCCATGAGTGAATTCAGTCATGTTTATCAAGAAAACTCAAATGCTGAGGGTAGAATTGGGAGGGGCCCTTATACATTCCCCAAAGCAAGCCTGGGTCTTTGAACTAACTTTTGGGGACAAATGTATGTTCTTAGTGAGCACTAAACTGTGTGCATTAAATTTTTACATTACCGAAACATCTTACTTTCTCATTAAATTATCCAAACAATTCTCGAAGGTGAGTAACATAATTGTGCCTTTACAGATGGGTACCAAGACCAGAATCAGCTGTGAATAAGTGACTAACTTCTTGACATGCTCTAAATTAAAATAACATCTACACTGATTTTCCTTTGGTGCCCATACAATTTTCTAGGATGCTCTTTTGACTTTATGAGATAAAGGAAATAAAATAGCTTCGATCTCTTAACTTCCAGTAAATAGAGGCTTTGCTAAGCTGTACTTGGGATGGGGGAGGGGCAGATACTCATCATATCACGTTGGAACCTTGATTAGGATACTGAAAGAGCTCCAGATTATTTTATAGTCATAATCAAAAAGTAATCCAATGGCCATTGAGGAATCTAGAAGAGATTCCACAACTTGTGTTATTCTGAGATTATTTGGTGCTATGGGATCTTTATAATGAAAAAGGAAATGAGACTGTGAGAGATTAATTTAGAAAGCATTAATTTAGATATTAATGTAAAGATTTCATTCCTTTTTTGTGACCACCCAGAACCAAATACCATTTCCACAGTGTGTTTTTAGTTCTTAGACTTTATCGGTGAGACTGCAGTTCAGTGTACAATTTGTTATCAACAAGGACCCCAAGTACATTGGGATACAATTATGCCAGGACGCACTCGTTAAATGTTTTGGGGTTCCTTTTCTGCATGGTTTACCCTGTACTTGTAGAAAAATAAGTATAACTTACCCTGTAAATTTTCTTGCTTACCCTGGTAAACATAGGGTCATTTCTGCAAACCTCTATCTGATTGATAAATGGCCTGAGTGACTTGTCCCAGGGGTGGACATCTCTGCTTTGGGGATAATGGACAAAAAACAGCCAAGGACACGTTTGTAAGTGAGGTCCAGACCTTCTGTCCTCAACAGCATTGATTCTGATTTGTCCCAGATTCGTAATATTAACATCATGCTTTGCAGTTGATAAAATGCCTTCGTATCCAAGTCTCCTTTTGTTTTCATCCAGGGAGGCAAATACACAAAGAAACTGAGGGTCAGAGAAAGTAACTGACTTGCCCGAGAGATACCAGTAGGAAGTGGAAGAGTTCAGATCCGTGTTTCTCACACCTGAGTGTGCCTCAGTGCTACATGGAGAGGTTGTTTGCTGGGCCCCAACTCCACAATGTGTGAATCCGCAGATCTGGGTGAGGCCCTAGAACTCGCATGTCTCACAAATTCCCAGGTGTTGCTGGATGCCGCTACTGCGCCAATGACCCCACTTTGAGAACCACCAGATTAAAAGACGAGCCTTCTGATTCCTAAGCCTGGTCTCTTCTCTCTAAGCCACACTTCCCTACAAAGGGCGGCAGCTCCAATTGGCTTTCTCCTCCAGCTCTTTAAAATTCATCTTTCTTTAAAATGTAAAATGCAAAGTTTTATTTGAACAATTCAAACCTTTACAATTGGATATCTTCTACCTTATTAGAATATTTGAACAAAAATGGAAAACACCTGTTTTTTCTACTAGTAGAACAATGACTAATCATGGTTTTAAAGACAATTTAAAGAAAAACTGTGGTTTGACAAGAAAATGTGAACTGTTGAATGTATTGTGGCATTCATATAAATGGCCTCATTTGCTGAAACGAGACATTTAATAAATAAAGGTATAGTCTGGGTGGAATTGGTATTTTCATGCCCCAGACTCTGTTACTGTTCCCAAAATGAGACATATTTGAAGGATGCTATAGCATCTAGGAAAAGCCAGTTAGTTTCATTTGAAAAGCAATAGCCTATTCCACATCTTCAGCATGAAACTTCAACTCACTTTATTTATTTATTTATTTTTAACATCTTTATTGGAGTATAATTGCTTTACAATGGTGTGTTAGTTTCTGCTTTATAACAAAGTGAATCAGTTATACATATACATATGTTCCCATATCTCTTCCCTCTTGCGTCTCCCTCCCTCCCACCCTCCCTATCCCACCCCTCTACGTGGTCACAAAGCACTGAGCTGATCTCCCTGTGCTATGCGGCTGCTTCCCACTAGCTATCTATTTTACGTTTGGTAGTGTATATATGTCCATGCCGCTCTCTCGCTTTGTCATAGCTTACCCTTCCCCCTCCCCATATCCTCAAGTCCATTCTCTAGTAGGTCTGTGTCTTTATTCCCGTCTTACCCCTAGGTTCTTCATGACATCTTTTTTTTCTTTCTTAGATTCCATATATATGTGTTAGCATACGGTATTTGTCTTTCTCTTTCTGACTTACTTCACTCTGTATGACAGACTCTAGGTCCATCCACCTCACTACGAATAACTCAGTTTCATTTCTTTTTATGGCTGAGTAATATTCCATTGTATATATGTGCCACATCTTCTTTATCCATTCATCCGATGATGGACACTTAGGTTGCTTCCATCTCCTGGCTATTGTAAATAGAGCTGCAATGAACATTTTGGTACATGACTCTTTTTGAATTATGGTTTTCTCAGGGTATATGCCCAGTAGTGGGATTGCTGTGTCATATAGTAGTTCTATTTGTAGTTTTTTAAGGAACCTCCATACTGTTCTCCATAGTGGCTGTATCAGTTTACCTTCCCACCAGCAGTGCAAGAGTGTTCCCTTTTCTCCACACCCTCTCCAGCATTTATTGTTTCTAGATTTTTTGATGATGGCCATTCTGACCAGTGTGAGATGATATTTCATTGTAGTTTTGATTTGCATTTCTCTAATGATTAATGATGTTGAGCATTCTTTCATGTATTTGTTGGCAATCTGTATATCTTCTTTGGAGAAATGTCTATTTAGGTCTTCTGCCCATTTTTGGATTGGGTTGTTTTTTTGTTATTGGGCTGCATGAGCTGCTTGTAAATTTTGGAAATTGATCCTTTGTCAGTTGCTTCATTTGCAAATATTTTCTCGCATTCTGAGGGTTGTCTTTTGGTCTTGTTTATGGTTTCCTTTGCTGTGCAAAAGCTTTGAAGTTTCATTAGGTCCCATTTGTTTATTTTTGTTTTTATTTCCATTTCTCTAGGAGGTGGGTCAAAAAGGATCTTGCTGTGATTTATGTCATGGAGCGTTCTGCCTAAGTTTTCCAACTCACTTTAAACCAAGGTCTCAGCCTCAACACTATTGGCACTTGGGCCAGATATTTCTTTGTTGGCGTGGGGGAGGGAGAGAGGATGGTCTGTGCATTGTAGGATGTTTAGCAACATCACTGACCTCTATCCACTAGCTTCCCGGAGCACCTCCTTACATTGTGACAACCGAAAATGTCTTCAGACATTACCAAGTGTTCTGAACCAAGACTTTAAGGGGAGGGAATATAAATTAAGTTCCTACTTCATGCTCGAGGCTGGGCAAAGTATTTGCATGTAAGATAATTGGGTTGTTTAAATTAGTGTGGTTAGAGAGTTGCTGGAGAGACATCAACCCCAAAACATCTTCTTTTCTTGGGTGCTGTTCCTGAAATCCCACGAAATGTTTTTTTTTTTTTTTTTGGTGGGAGCTGCTAAACACTGCCTGTTTGTTTCTATGAAATTCTTCAAAGGTGCAGGGGCTTCAGAAGTAGTAACGCACTATCACTCATGATTCAATATGACTTCAGTTTAGGGACACTGGATAACCACAGAGAGGCTAGGACAGGAGGGTCCAAAATTTTTTTTAGTTTTGATCATGTTGATACTTGTAAATTGTTTACATTTGTTTCTCTGCTCTATAGTACTTCATGGTGGTATCTTCATGTATCCTCTATTCGTGTATATTCATGTATCCTTTATTCATGGACATGTGTGTTATTACTCTCCAAAGAGGTTGTAGCAGACTGGGAGATCCTGATTCCAGCATCAAAACCCTATATTGGACACTATCAAATATCTGACACCATTAGGCTTTTTAGTTTTACAAACTGGAAGTGTTTATACTCTCTCACTGTTACTTTATTGAATTTTTCTGATTGCTACTGGTGATATTATTGGGGTTTTTACTTCCTCTCTGTGAATTACTTACTCATAACCTCTTCTCATTGCAGGGAGCTGGAGATTTGGGATGGATTTTTTTGCCATTTATTTAATAATTAATTGAAATTGTTTATCTATTTTAAAATTGTCTTTAGCCCTTTAATTTGCATTTTTAAAAATCTGTGGCTTATCTTTTTATTTGTTCATAGTGCCTATTTTTATATAGATATTTAAATTTTAATGTAGTGTCGTTTATAATCAGACTTTTCATTTACTGCTTTTGTGTCTTATTTCTGATATCGTTTATCCAAATATTTTAAAGAAGTTTTTTTTGTTTTTTTCTTCTAAATCTTAAAGTTTTGCATTTCACATCAAGAACTTTAACCTATGTAGAACTGCTTTTTTGTGAAAGGTGTAAGGTGGAGATTTAATTTGGTCTTTTTTCTATAATACAAGTCAAGTGTCGTGGAACCAGATAGGAAATGGTTCTTATTCCCCACACCAATGTGTAATGACACCTCTCTCATATACTAGACGTATAACACACACACGCACACACACACACACACACACACAAAGTCAGCTTGTTTCTGAGTTGTCTATTCTGTTTTATTAGTTTGTTTCTCTACACCTACTACAATATCACCCTGCCTTTATTAATCTGGCTCTATAATAACTCAGTATCTGACCAGGCAGATTTCCCTTCCTAATTCTTCTTCAAAATTGTCTTGATTATTCTTGACTCTTTATTTATCTATATATATTTTAAGATTAGCTTTCTGTCAAGTTCATGAAAAACTCTGTCAGGGTTGTGACTAGTTGCGTTGAATTCATAGATTTATTAGATGAAAATTGACATTTCTGTGATATTAAGTATTCCCGTAACGACATATTTCTCTCTCCAAAGATTATGTTCCCTTATGTACTTCAACACATTTTTATAATTTTCTCCATAGGGTCTTTCACAAACTAGATAACTTATAGTTACTTAGATTTGTAGATTATTTATATTTACTAATATATTTTGGAAAAAGTTCCTTTTATATTCTGGATATAAGTCTTTTATCAAATATATGCCTTGCCAATATTTTATCTAAGTCTATAGCTAATCCACATTTTTTGGATTGGAACTGCTTACGATCTATACAACGCTAAATAGAAGTCAATAAATGGTATCCTTGATTTATTTCTGATTTTGAAGAGAATGCTTCTATCAGTAATTACAATGTTTGCTTTCAATTTGAGGCATATTATTTCTATCAGATTAAGAAAGATTCTTTCAATTCCTATGTGAAATTTAAAATGTTGATTGCATTGTATTTTGTATATTTTTTCAAATGACCATGTGTTTTTTTCTCCTCTAATCTGCTCATGTGATAAACTACGTTAACAAATATTTCTAATATTAAATCATCTTTACCCTCCTATGATAAATCCTACATCTAAACACACACACACACACACACACACACACACACACACATACAGAGTTGGGTTCTACTTACTGGTATTTTATTTATAATTTTTTGCATATATACTCATGAAGAAGATGTGCCTTTCAAGTTTTCTTTCTGATACTGGTTTGTCTGCTTTTGCTGTTAAGAAATTCTTAGCCTCATGAGATGGTTTAGGGAGCTTTCCTTCCTTTGTTGTTTTCTGAAAATGTATATAGCACAACAATCGTCTGTTCCTGGAAGATTTGACAGGTCTCTCCAGTAAAATTATGTTGGCCAGTTCTTTTTTATAACAAGGAAAATTTGAATGTAGATCAAATTTATATACTGACTAAATAAATCTGCTCCTGCCTTCTCGGGTTTTTTTTTTAGTTAATTATAGTAATTTATATTTGTCTAGACTACTGTTTATTTTAGTAGTTTAAAAAAAATTATTTGCATTAAGCTGTTTATCACTTTACATTTTTAACTGTGTTCTCTGTCTGTACTTATTTGTGCCTTTAAACTTCCAATTTTGTTTATTTCTTCTCTTTTTCAAAATTAGTCATGATGGAGAAATTTTTATTGGCCTATAGTTGCTTTACAATGTCATGTTAGCTTCTGCTGCACAACAAAGTGAATCAGTAGATGTATACATATATCCCCTCTTTTTTGGATTTCCTCCCCATTTAGTTCACCACAGAGCACTGAGTAGAGTTCCCTGTGCTATACAGTAGGTTCTCATTAGTTATCTATTTTATATAGAGTAGTGTGTATATGTCAATCCCAATCTCCCAGTTCATCCCACTCTGCCTTCCCTGCTTGGTATCCATAAGTGTTTTCTCTACATCTGTGTCTCTATTTCTGCCTTGCAAATAAGTTCATCTGTACCATTCTTCTAGATTCCACATGTAAGTGATATTATACAATATTTGCTTTTCTCTTTCTGTCTTAACTTCACTCTGTATGACAGTCTCTAGGTCCAACCACGTCTCTGCAAATGGCACAATTTCATTCCTTTTTATGGCTAACATTCCATTGTATGTACCACATCTTCTTCATCCATTCCTCTGTTGATGGACATTTAGGGTGCTTCCATGACCTGGCTATTGTAAATAGTGCTGCAATGAACATTGGGATGCATGTGTCTTTTTGAGTTATGGTTTTCTCAGGGTATATGCCCAGTAGTGGGATTTCTGGGTCATACGGTAGTTCTATTTTTAGTTTTTTAAGGACCCTCCATACTGTTCTCCATAATTGCTGTACCAATTTACATTCCCACCAACAGTGTAGGAGGGTTCCCTTTTCTCCACACCCTCTCCAGCATTTATTGTCTGTAGATTTTTTTGATGATGACCATTCTGACCAGTGTGAGGTGATACCTCATTGTAGTTTTGATTTGCATTTCTCTAATAATTAGTGATGTTGAGCATTTTTTCATGTGTTTTTTGGCCATCTGTATGTCGTCTCTGGAGAAATGTCTATTTAGGTCTTCTGCCCACATTTTGGTTGTTTGTTTGTTTGTTTGTTTGATATTGAGCTGCATGAGCTGTTTGTATATTTTGGAGATTAATCCGTTGTCAGTTGTTTCATTTGCAAATATTTTCTCCCATTCTGAGGGTTGTCTTTTCGTCTTGTTTATGGTTTCCTTTGCTGTGCAAAAGCTTTGAAGTTTCATTAGGTCCCATTTGTTTATTTTTGTTTTTATTTTCATTACTCTAGGAGGTGGGTCAGAAAAGATCTTGCTGCGATTTATGTCAAAGAGTGTTCTGCCGATGTTTTCCTCTAAGAGTTTTATAGTGTCCGGCCTTATATTTGGGTCTTTAATCCATTTTGAGTTTATTTTTGTGTTAGAGAATTATTTTACTAGTCTTTTCAATAAGACAGCTTTGGTTTCGTTGTTCTTTCTTTTTTCTTTCTTTTTTTTTTTGTTAACTAATATGTTTTCTTTATTATTTCCTTCCTTCTATTTACTTTAGGTTCACAATGTTGTTTTTTCCTAACTTTTTGATTTATTTAGCTCATTAATTTTTAATTTTTCTCCCTTTCTAATTTATGTGTTAACTATCATAAATTTTCTCCAAGTCCTAGTTCCATCTTATAATCTTTAAAATGTAATGCTTCCATTCTCATTTAATTTAAAATATTTTATAATTTCAATAACACATTTTAACGAGTAAATTATTTTAAAATATATCTTGTTAATTTCCAGACATAGCGGTTTCTAAGTAGAACTTTATTATTGTTTTTTATACTTACCTGTGTCATAAAGGAAAATCAGATCTGTACTTTGATTCTTTAGCTTTGTGACATTGTGTGTGGTTAATTTTGTAAATGTTCACTGTGTGCTTGAAAAGAATACTATTCTTTAATTTTAGAGCGCAAGGTTCCAATATGTAAGATATACATTTAAGAGTTTTTATTTTGTTTTTCAAAATGTTCTGTGACTTTACTAATTATTTTGTCTGTTTAACTGACCTATTAGTTTCTCCACTGTTAACTTGCTTGTGAATTTGTCATTATCTAGTTGCTGCTTTATGCAGTGTGAATCTAGATGGTGTGGTCCTTACTGGGCAGGATTGCTATAGTTTTATGATAAATTATTTCTTTTAGCATTATTCCTAATAATACTTTTTCCCTTCAATCATGCTGCACTTGCTTTTATTTTGGTAAATATTTTCTGAGTATATACTTTTCCTCCTGATTGCTTTCAATCTTTCATTATCATTATATTTTAGTAATGTCTCTTAGAAAAAGTCTTAGCAAGATTATATAATTTTATTCAACATGAAGGTATCTGTCTTTTGACTCTTAAGTTTAACAAGTTCCTATTTATTGGTGCTCCTAACCCCTGCATTGTTCAAGGGCCACCTGTATATGACTTCTAAAGCTTGATGGTGGGGAAAGAGAGAATAAAGCACCAATTCCCTGTGTGTTCAAAAACTTTCATATAACTGTCAATTCCCCCAACACTTAACTACTAATAGCCTGCTGTTGACCAGAAACCTCACCAATAACAGTTAACACGTATTTTGTATGTTATATGTATTATATGCTGTATGATAACAATAAAGTAAGCTAAAGAAAAAATTTTGTTAAGATAATTATAAGGAAGAGAAAATATATTTACAGTATTACACTGTATTTATTAATACTGTAAGTTTACATCATGTTTCAAGATGAATCGTCTGTCAGTACCTACATCAATATTATCTTATATGATAAGTTTTTAATTTAACTAAGGTTACGTTTTAGTCAGTTCCATTTAGTTTTCCTTCAGACCTCATTGTATTTTCGTTTTCAGTCTATGGTTAATTTTTTTTACTTCTTTTTATACTTTATTTATTTATTTTTATTTTTGGCTGCGTCAGGTCTTAGTTGCAGCACACGGGATGTTTGTTGCAGCACGTGGGCTTCTCTCTAGTTGTGGCGTGCAGGTTTTCTCTCTCTAGTCATAGCGCATGGGCTCCAGCGTGCATGGGCTCTATAGTTTGTGGCACGTGGGCTCTCTAGTTGAGGCACGCAGGCTCAGTGGTTGTGGTGCATGGGCTTAGTTTCCTTGCAGCATGTGGGATCTTATTTCCCAGACCAGGGATCAAACCCACATCCCTTTCATTGAAAGGTGGATTCTTTACCACTGGACTACCAGGGAAGTCCCTTCAGTCTGTGTTTAAAATTAAGGTTTTTATTTCCTATTTTTAAATCTCCTTCAGATATAATAATATCTGAAATTATGGAGGTGCTCATCCTTTCTTGATTCTCACATATAGTGGGTCATTATTTCATGGGGAAAGAGGGGGCTTTTTTGTCCTGCCTAGAGCCCCAAGGAAAGACCAACATTCTTGCCGCTTTCTTGACTTTGTGGGTGGGGTTTTTTTCTCCCCCACTCTTGCATGGCAAGGCAGCCCCACCAGGGTTAGAACCTTATGCATATGCCTCAGCTCCCGCTGCATGTTTAGGCATGCCCAAGGCCACATCCTCTCTGTGTTCTTTCCCTGAGGGAACATGAATACCCCAACTCCTAGCTACTGGGATATGCGTCTGAATCTGACATCCCCCTGGACTGCTGTCTTGTTCATTTGTTCAGTCTTTATTCTGGCTGTTCATTCTGATATCTGGGAGTTTCTCTTTCTTTATTTTGAACTCACGTATGTTTAACAAAACGATGTTATATTTTATCTAATACGTGTGTGTTTAGTCCAGGAAGGGACTTTGCACTGGATCTGTCTACCATGTTGCCAGAACTGAAAGTCCTCACATATAAACTCATTTACACAGGTATATCTGAGTATAGTTTTTTTGCCACTTTTTAGCTGTGATCTACCTAACTTCCTTCTACCTTAGTTTCTTCCTCTAAAAAAAAGGGAGTTAATCATACCTACTGCATTTGACCATTGTAAAGATTAAATGAAACGATGCATATAGGCACAGCACCTGGTATAGAACAGCTACATAAGAAATGGGAGCTGTTGATTAAGTGGGATTGAGCACTGTCAACAGACTTTAATTATGTTGAATATCTGTAATGCCACTGATTTTAGAAATTATTGCAATCACTTTTCGTTTATTTATTTTTAATAAATACAACCTTATGTTTGTATGTAATGTACTTGTTTTATTCTGCAGAATCTTAAAGGGAATAAAAACCCACTTTGCCCACAATATCTTCTTTCTGATGATTTGGATTTTTCTATGCTTTGGAGGTACATATTGGAATATTTATGGATTAAATGATGTGATATCTGGGATTTGCTTCAAATTAATATAGCAGCAGACAGGGTGGGGTGATAGGTGGAACAGGATTGACATGAGTTGATCGGCACCTGGGGTTTACTAAATTATTCTGTCTTCTTTTGCATATTTTCAAGTTTTCCATGGTGACAAAGTTGAAAGATAAAATAAACACATGTCAGTTGTGTTTCACATCCCCTCAAAAAAAAAAACTTGTATATAAGATTCTGTCTTAGCATACTGGGATGGAGGAAGGATAGAAGTCAGTGAGATGTGCTCCTACTGACCTAGAAGAAAGCAACTCTCATGTTTCTGGAGTGGGCCTTGTGGCAAGAACAGCAGGTACCTCTGGCACCAAGAGTGGCCCCCAGTTGATGGCCAAAAAGGAAGTGAAGACCTCAGTCCCACAACTGCAAGGAACTGAATTCTGCCAACAGCCCCATGATCTTGGTAAAGGACTCTGAGCCCCAGAGAGGAATGGAATCCAGCCAACATCTTGACTTCAGCCTCATGAGACCCTGAGTGGATAATCCAGCCAGCCTGTACCTGGACTTCTAACCTGCAGAAACTGTGATATAATAAGTATTGTTTTAAAACTCTAAAATTTTGCTTATTTGTTACACAGCAATAGAAAACTAATACAAAAGGATATATTGGAGACAGAGAGATTAGTTGGGTTATCAGAATAGCCCAGACCAAAATGGGAAGGATCTATATTAATACTGAGTCTATTGAAATGGAGATGATGAGAGCATTGAATAGGGATTTATTAAGAAAGTAGACATATTAAAACTGAATCACCCACTAAATGTCAGCCTGGAATGTCCCAGAGTGACCTAAAGTATTTTGGGTAGACCTTGATGGCTTTAACCAAATTGGGGACAGCAGAGGTGAGAAAGTTTCATTTGGAAATATGAGTTCAGTTTGGGACAGTTTGGGATTATTAGCAAAAATTATTTCCCTGTCCATACTTCTTTGCACTGAGACTCTGCAGCTCATCCCATCAAGAGGTGGAATCTATTCCATCCCTCTTCTCACCCGCCTTGAATCTGGGCTGGCTTTAAGATTAGGCTTGGCCAATACAATGCAGAGGAGGTAATGATGTGCCAGTTCTAAGTCTAGGCATCAAGAGGCCCTGAACACACTTCACTTCTTTCTCTTGGTACCACATAACCCTCATGTGAGCAGGCTGGCCTACTGCAGGATAGAAGACCACATGCAGTGGACACAAGCCATCTTGACTGAGGCCATCCTGGGCCGGCCAGCCCCTACCTTACTAGGCAGCTGACCACAGACACATGAGTGAGTCCTGCCAATGATACAAGAACCACCCAGCTGAGGTCAGTCCAAGTTGCCAACCTACAGAATCATGAGCTAAATTAGTAGCTCTTGTTTTGAACCACTAAGTTTTGAGGTAGTTGATTCTACAGCAAAACTACCTTTTACAGACATATTAAGTTTGAGAAATATCCATTTAGGTATGTTCAGTGGGAAGTTCGGATTCTAGATCTGGATCTCAGTGTAAATGAGGTTCTAGGTAGAGATTTAAGAGTGCTCAGCATAGGGCTTCCCTGGTGGCGCAGTGGTTGAGAGTCCGCCTGCCGATGCAGGGGACACGGGTTCGTGCCCCGGTCCGGGAAGATCCCACATGCGCCCGAGCGGCTGCGCCCGTAAGCCATGGCCGCTGAGCCTGCGCGTCCGGAGCCTGTTGCTCCGCAATGGGAGAGGCCACAACAGTGAGAGGCCCGCGTACCGCAAAAAGAAAAAAAAAAAAAAAAAAAAAAAAAAAATCACTGCCACATACAATTATACCCCAATAAAGATGTTAATAAAAAATAAATAAATAAATAAATAAATTAAAAAAAAAATACTGAAACCCAAAAAAAAAAAAAAAAAAAAAAAAAAGAGTGCTCAGCATAAGGATGGCCACTGATGTCAAGAATGTACTTGGGTATATTTCTTATTTTCTGAACTGATGTCAAGCATGTACGTGAGGATATTATTTTCTGAACAAGATGTTAATTTTCTGGTGATAATGACTGCTGTGAAATATTGCTCTTCACTCAGCTCTACTGCTGTCATTTCTGAGGAGAAGCTATCATGAGATGAGTAATTAGGAAAAATGCCTCTTACAGGGTAATTGATTTTTCTCTTGAGCTGGTCTGAGGTGTTACACAGCTTGAATCATTCCTCTCAGAGTGAAATGTTTGGAAGACAAAGTTTAAATGTTCCCTCTCACTAGAACAGTGTTTACCTCTGCTTTTCCTAGTAGACCACTCTACCTGATGTATATGTCATATCCACGCAGAGTGGCCGTAGCGCAAAAGTGGCAGATAACCAGCATCTGTGTGAGTCAATGTAACGGACAAATCTTCCTCCTGTAATCCTCGTGATAGCCCCGTGAAGTTGGGAGTTTGGCTATCCCCATTTTACAGGTAAAGAAATGGAGATTCGTAAGTTATAAAAGTTGCTCAAGGTCACTCAGCAAGTAAATTGAAGAGCCAGGGTTCAAACCTTGTTTCTAACTCAAAGCCTTTTGCACGTCCCACCTCACCACCACATCCCAGATGAAGTTCTTTTCTCATGTACAATTGAGTTCAGTCCCCACCACTCTTTGTGAGGTGTTACTAATCATTTAAAAACTTCCTATGTCTTATAAAGCTTTATTTTTGTCCTCTGCAATGCACTTTTATACAGATTGTATTACCCTGTCAAAAATCCCATGGACACCCCTCCACATGGCCCAAGAAATAGGGCAGGACCAGACCGGGTCATGCTCCCAAGTGAGTCACGCTAACGCTAACCTATCTTGTCATTAGAAATGGCTCTGAGTCTTTATCTGCCCACAACCTCTAATTAATGATCATTTAACTGTACTGTCAACTCCGCTTAAATCTGAGTGATACCAGTTGTTCCTTACTTGGGCCAACCAATAGCTACAGAGGAAGGCATTCATGCATGCCATTGTCCGGGTGGCTCTGGGCCTATAGCAGCCCAGTTTAATGGGCATTCAGAGCTCATTAGGGAGGAAACACATCGGGAGTGACCGCTCCGGTGCCACACGTTGCAACTAATAGCTCTGCCGAACAGAATCGTTTCTGTTTCTGCTCACTTGTTGTGAAATCCTTTCAGTGTCAACAAGTGGCCGTGTCGGCAGGAGCCCGCCATCCTGCCCAGCAGTTTTATCCGTTGCTCTCCTGAGCCAGACTTGTGTCCTCCTCCATTGTCCGGTCCCACAAAAGAGCCTGAGCAATCACAAAGCCTTCACAGCCATTCATCATCAGCTCACCGATTCCACGGGCAAGATTGCCCACCAGAGTGTGGGCCTGTCTGTGGGCCTGGCATATGTGGGTGCAAAGGCAGGACACTGGGCCTGTGGCCTCCTGCCCTGGGGATCCAAACAGCACAAACGTATAAGGTTTGATTTCCTTACCCAAGAGATCACCAAAATGACATGTAATGTACAGAATTGGGCCGAGAAGTTTCTAAGAGCGTAATGGAAAAATTACAGGTGGGGCGAGATTGGGTTTTTCTCTAGTCTGAAAAAGAAAGTGAACTCTCTGATCAAAGGGGGGATTGCACCAAATAGGTAGGTTTATCTACTCAAGCGTTGTATATCCTTTTATTCCTGAATAACTTGGTCCATTTGCCCAGTACCTAGAAATGAAAGTTGTCTATAAAATGTCATGCAAACTTTCTAAGCTATATCATTAGGTTTTTAGAAAGATAGGTGATACTCTTGTTTGTGCAATGTTTTGATAACCAGGTAGTTGAGAATTGGTCATATTTGCCTGAAATACGGAAGCACTAAAAATGATTCTCCAAATACAGCCTCTCATACATTGGGAAAATGCTCTTTTAAAACTTTTAATTGAAGTACAGTTGATTTACAATGCTGTGTTAGTTTCAAGTGCACAGCAAAGTGATTCATATATACATATACATATATATATAAAACATTTTTCAGATTCTTTTCTATTATAGGCTGTTACAAGATATTGAATACAATATACAGTAAGCCCTTGTTGTTTATTCTATACATAGTATTGTGTATCTGTTAATCCCAAACTCCTAATTTATCCCTCAAAAAATGCTTTCTATTTTAACTAAAAGAATAAAATGTCCTGTCCTTGGACGTAATTCTTTATTCTTTCAGAGCTCTCCCAAGAAAGTGTCTATTGTAATTCATTCTGTATTTGACAACTAGGCAACAAAATGATAAAGATCCTAAACTCGCTAGGTCACCCTCCAAGGCATTCACGCGTGCCATTGTCCGGGTGGCTCTGGGCCTATAGCAGCCCAGTTTAATGGGCATGTGGTTCTAGATACGCTTCTTTTTTAATCCAGACACTACTAGCTTTTTGGATTATTGGTTTCTGTGTCTGAATCCCTTGCTAGACTGAGAGCTGCTAGAAAGCTATTTCTGCTTCTTGCTCATCTTAGATGACTCAGCACATTTTGATGAGTAGATGCTCAATAATATCAATAATTTGTTGAATTAAGCAGTCAGTGTCACAAAGCTGTCAACAAGTGAATGTCTGCCTTTGCATTTTCAACCCAGAGGTACCACAAAAAGTGATAAGGCTGTTAAACATTTCGGAACATTACCTCTAGTTCACACTATGCTAATTTGGGGCTTTATGCATAGTTAGATAAAAATCACTCCTGATCAAAATAATGGCAGTAAGAAGAGCAAGTTTTTTAATATCCGTGTTCTGATACACGGTGTGTCACCGAATTTTTTTGTGTTTCCCTAAGATGTGGCTCCTCTTCACAGTTACCTGTTATTGTTGTTACCATCATCATAGCTTCCAAAAATTGAGCCCATACTATGTGCCAGTCACAAACCAATGCCTGTAGTCTTTGCTCATTCAAATTCACCCAGCTGCTTTTATTAATGCCATAAATAGGCAGGATAGCATGATGGTTGTGCAATCTTTCTGTGCATTATTGTACCTGCAGCCCTTTTCAAAGACTGTGTATTCATAAAATATTCTGAAATTCCTCTGTGGGTGTTCAGTTTCAGATACTGAAGACATGTTAAAAGGGAAGGGAATTCTGTTTCCTAATGGGCCACTCCAGTTTTCTTTGTGGTGCTTCTTTCATTCGGCACTTCTAAAAGTTCACCAATTCACATGTGGGTTTTACCTCTGTAGGTAAAGACACACAATGCCAAGGTTAAGCACATGACCCTTGCTCCTTCTTAAGGTGAGCAATGACATGTGTTGGTTTCCAAAGGAAGTGCCCAGATGATGATTAAAAACTCAGACTCTGAAGTGCTTTTATAATTATTAAAATAAGCAAAACAAAAAAATATGAATTCCTTATAGTTTCCTTTTTTAACAGGTTTTTTTGTATCCACAGTAGGTTAGCTCCGACCTTCGCCAGTGCAGTTTGGTCATAAATACTGTATATAAATTATCCCATTTAATCCTTCTAAGGATCCTATATAATAAGTCATACTATGATCTCCATTTTGCACATGAAAAATTGAGGCTTAGAGAAGTTAACCAATCTTCCCAAGGTTACGGAGCTAGAAGGCTATTAAAGCAGGGTTCGAACCTTTTTCTAGGGCTTGTGTCCTTTTAAAAAACTTTTTTTTAATTGAAGTATAGTTGCTGTACAATATTACATAGGTTATAGGTGTACAATATAGTGATTCACAAATTTTAAAGATTACACTCCATTTATAGTTATTATAAAATATTGGCTATATTCCCCATGTTATACAATATATCCTTGCAGCTTATTTTATACCTAATAGTTTACACCTCTTAATCCCCTACCCCTATAGTACCCCTCCCCACTTCTCTCTCCCCACAGGTAACCCCTAGTTTGTTCTCCATGTCTGTGTCTGCTTCTTTTTTGTTATATTCACAAGTTGGTTGTATTTATTAGATTCTACGTATAAGTGATATCAGACAGTATTTGTCTTTCTCTGGCTGACTTATTTCACTTAGCATAATGTAAGGCTTGTGTCCTTGACAAGAGTATATGCCTCCATTGGTTCCCCATTATGAGGCTGCGGCTGAAGTTTAAATTTGCCTTGCGTCTTCTGGCTACTGCAGATGGAAATGTCCTTAAGTCTCTTGTAGTGCCAGAGATACGTTGGCAATATTGGTCCAGTGTTCCCTGCAGGAATTCACTAGGAAGGCCTTTCTGCATGCAACCTGCCATCTCCTGTCCTTCCAGACGTACAAAAACAGCTCTTTGCTGCCTGACCACCTCTAACATTTTACAGTAGGGCACCTCGGCGTTCGTTTTGTTTCTGTCTTGTGATCCCCACAGCATGTCACAGAAGAAGTGATATAGAACTGAGATGAAGAGCAGTTTTTGTGTCCCATCTGCATGGGTGGGGAAGGAAGGGTTTTGCAGCATGTTACTTTGGGGGACTTTAGAAAGGGTAATTGAATTGTTGAAATCAAATTTGGGGCCCCTGTCACAAATCATTACCTTGTCTTCCCTCCATCTATCTCCTTGTCCTTCAAATTAATGCCACATACCACACACTGACCTCCATTAGCTTAATTTGGTTGAGACATTTTCCAGCCTGTATCATCAAAAGGAGAGAGAAAATTATGTTGGCCAGGGGACCATCTGTGGAGTGCAAAATGTTCAAGAAGCAGGAAGTTTTCTGCATTTTCTCATGTCTCATTTTTGAAACTACTCTATATACAACTCTAGATACTTACAGTTACTAACTCAGCCCATTTCTTAGATCACTGACTTGGATTTGGTAAATAAGACTGGTATTTCTCTTGTCTAGGATGACATTCAAAATAGTCTTATCTTCAGCTCAATAACAAAAAAACAACCCAATCCAAAAATGGGCAGAAGACCTAAGTAGACATTTCTCCAAAGAAGATATACAGATGGCCAGCAAACACATGAAAGGATGCTCAACATCACTTATCATTAGAGAAATGCAAATCAAAACTACAATGAGATATCATCTCACACTGATCAGAATGGCCATCATCAAAAAATCTAGAAAAAATAAATGCTGGAGAGGGTGTGGAGAAAAGGGAACACTCCTGCACTGCTGGTGGGAAGGCAAATTGGTACAGCCACTATGGAGAACAGTATGGAGTTCCTTAAAAAACTACAAATAGAACTACCATACGACCCAGCAATCCCACTACTGGGCATATACCCTGAGAAAACCATAATTCAAAAAGAGTCATGTGCCAAAATGTTCATTGCAGCTCTATTTACAATAGCCAGGAGATGGAAGCAACCTAAGTGTCCATCATCGGATGAATGGATAAAGAAGATGTGGCACATATATACAATGGAATATTACTCAGCCATAAAAAGAAATGAAACTGAGTTATTCGTAGTGAGGTGGATGGACCTAGAGTCTGTCATACAGAGTGAAGTAAGTCAGAAAGAGAAAGACAAATACCGTATGCTAACACATATATATGGAATCTAAGAAAGAAAAAGAAAGGTCATGAAGAACCTAGGGGTAAGACGGGAATAAAGACACAGACCTACTAGAGAATGGACTTGAGGATATGGGGAGGGGGAAGGGTAAGCTATGACAAAGCGAGAGAGTGGCATGGACATATATACACTACCAAACGTAAAATAGATAGCTAGTGGGAAGCAGCCACATAGCACAGGGAGATCAGCTCGGTGCTTTGTGACCACCTGGAGGGGTGGGATAGGGAGGGTGGGAGGGAGGGAGACGCAAGAGGGAAGAGATATGGGAACATATGTATATGTATAGCTGATTCACTTTGTTATAAAGCAGAAACTAACACACCATTGTAAAGCAATTATACTCCAATAAAGATGTAAAAAAAAAAAATTACCAGGCATATACTCCAATAAAGATGTTTAAAAAGAAAAAAAAATAGTCATACCCTCAAATCTTAACACATGAGCTACTCGAAAAATGATTAAGGCTTTGACTTCTTAATCAAACGTTTCTCTTAACTGAGAGGGCTGTACATAGCTCTCTAAGGCTTTATTCTCTCTAGCATTTCACAAGAAATGCTGTGAAATAAAGTCATCTCCAAGCACACCTGCTCAACACACAATTTTTAATGCATTGTCACATTAACCAGCACTGATTCCTTCCTTCTGTAAACGAAGTGGTTTTTCTAACCTCCCTGTTGGGTTAGTTATCATCAATATACTTCTGACGTTTCAAAAATATCTTCTATAGATGTAATGGTTACTATATAATTCAATTTAACGTGCATTTTTAGAATGTGTTCTAGGAATTATTTCAAGCCCAAAGGACACAGAATGGAGAGGAAAGTACTCTTCACCAGAGTGTGGGTAGAGTGATCATTTACCTACCAAATCCTCAACATATTCAAAAATCCTTCCCTGAACTCCATATAGGCTTAGGGAGGAAGCCTGGTGAAGTACATTGGAAAAGGGACAAGAGGTTAGATGGTGACCCTGATTCTTCCTTAACCAACTGTATGACCGTGCTCATGTCACTCAATCTTGACAGATCTTAGCTTCCTTGTGTGTGTAACCAGGCCCTCGGACAAGGTCTGGGTTTTCTATCCATCCCTGAACAAGGACCCTTTAAATATCTTTTCCTCCAGTTCCTTATATTTTTAAAGACTTAATCTAAGAAAGAACATTTATTAATGATTAATTTTTTGTTCATTAATGATTTATTTTCTATTAGAGACATCCATAGTATTGCCAGTTGGACCTGTTCATAAACATGACACCACAAGGTTACACTAATTTGATGATTGTAGCTGAAATCAATCAAATACATTTTTGTGTGCATAAGCCAAACATGCTTAGACTTTCTCAATTCATGGCACTCTTAGGGCCTCAATTTTTTTTCATGGTCCTCCTAGGCCAAAAATAAAATTGGCCGTTCTGTTTAAAGAACTTAAATCCAAACAACTCAGTACATATTTAAGTCCTAATAGCTTAGTAGCCATTTGAAGAAAAGTACACCTAAACTTTAAAAATATTTTTAAATTTTATTCTTATAAAACCACAGTTATAGGTGTATGTGCCTATTGGGCATGGGACACCTTAGCAAATCTTGGAATCAGATTTGTAAACAGATTATTAACGGATAATGATAAATTATTTCCTGTTCCACATTGACTTTCACATGGCACTCAATTGCTTTTTGTTGCAGCACTTATGGAAAACTCACTTTCACAGGTAGGAAGTTATCAAAAGAAATGTAGCACAATTTAATGTTGAAATTATGAACTACCTTGGGCTAAAAATTCCCCTGATGTCTGACAGATATTGAGTACTGCTATTTCCCAGAAATATAAAATTTCCTGCAGGGTCTCTCTGAGTTCACTGAGGCCCCTTCAGGCCCCCTTCACTCCTATATTCCTTAATACATAGTTTAGGAACCACAGAACTAGGCAATTTTATCATGGCCAAATGCTTAATTTTCACTAGGCTTTCTTTAAATTATGAAAAGAGCTCAGTGATGTCATTATGACTTTCAGAGACCCTCAAATCAGGAACCACTAGACCAGAGAGTCTAAGACTCTATGGAGTCCTTTTTTGTTTTTGCTTTTGCTAGCAAACACTTTGTTGCTTGACTCATATGCATAGTTTAAAAAAAAATAAAGATGAAATTTATCAAATCAGGAGATTTAGCACATTCCCCAAATTTGGTTTTCTGGATTCTTTTTTTTTAATTGAAGTATAGTTGCTGTACAATATTATATGTTGCAGGTGTACCATCTAGTGATTCACAATTTTAAAGGTTATGCTCCATTTATAGTTATTATAAAATATTGGCTATATTCCCTGTGTTGTACAATATATCCTTGTAGCTTATTTTATACATAATAATTTGTACCTCTTAAACTTCTACCCCTGCACTGCCCATACCCCCTTCCCTCTCCCCACTGGTAACCATTAGTCTGTTCTCTATATCTGTGAGTCTGCTTCTTTAATGTTATATTCACTAGTTTGTTGTGTTTTTTTAGATTCCACATGTAAGTGGTATCATACAGTATTTGTTTTTCTCTTTCTGACTTATTTCACTTAGCATAATGCTCTCCAAGTCCATCCATGTTGCTGCAAATGACATTATTTCATTCTTTTTATGGCTGAGTAATATTCCATTGTATATATATACCACATCTTCTTTATCCATTCATTTGTTGATGGACACTTAGGTTGCTTTTATATCCTGGCAATTATAAATAATGCTGCTATGAACATTGGGGTACATGTATCTTTTTGAATTAGTGTTTTTTTTTTCAAATATATACCCAGGTGTGGAATTGCTGAGTCATGTGGTAGTTCTATTTTTAGCTTTTAAGGAAACCTCCATACTGTTTTACACAGTGGCTGCACCAATTTACATTCCCACCAATAGTGTATGAGTATGACTATCATCAAAAAGAACACAAATATCAAATGTTGGTGAGGATGTGCAGAGTCCTTCCTTTTAACTCTAATACTACACCATTTTCTCCATATTTATTGAGCACCTACTATGTTTCAGAAATTGATCTAAGGTCATCATTGAACAAAACAGACAAAAATCTCTGCCTTCATGGAACTTATATTCTGGTGGAGGAAGTCAGAAGATAAACAGAATAAATAAGTGAGTAATGTTGTTTGTTGAAAGGTGATGAGTGGAAGGAATCAGGAGCCCTTGGGGCAAGTACAGTTTTAAATAGGGTTAAAGGGAATAGTTCTTATTGAGTAAGTGACATCTAAGTAGCGACTTAAAGGATGTGAGACGTTAGTCCTACACAAATCTGGGAGAAGAGTGTTCACATGGGACAGTCAGGCATAGGCTCGAAGGCAGAATAGCATCTGGGTTGTTCAAGGACCAACAAGGACACCAGTGTGACTGGATCAGAGCCATCAAAAAATGGAGTCACAGGCAAAGCAGGTCTGGAGGCAGAACAGGTAAGAACTGGTGGACCACTATAAAGACAATATTTATTTTCTTCTGAATGAGATGGAGAGCCATGGAAGGTTTTGAGTAGAGGTGTGATGCGATCTGATTTCTGTTTTCACATGATCACTTCAGTGGCCATATTGAAATAGACTATATGGACAGTGGAAAATTACAGGGCTATTACAGTAATCTAGGTGGCAGTAATTATAATATGAGGTGATAATTTACAACACATAATTATAAATAACAATAAAATACTATATATTCTATATTATAGTAAGTATATATTACATATACAGTAATATAGTTGATGACAGCTTAAACTGAAGTAGTGGTAGAAATGGTAAGAATGGCTGGGATCCTGGATATATTCTAAAAGTAGAGACAAAGGGATGCTCTGGTGGAGTCTAGAATGTGAACGAGTGAAGTTAGAGATTCCAAAATTTGGGGCATGAGGCAAAAATGAAATGCTACGACTTAAAAATTTTTTAAACATTAACATCACTCAGTCCATACAATAATAAAATTAACTTTGATGTTTGATCTTGAGTGTTTCTATTTTTTTCACCTTTTGCACTCAATACTACTTAGCTCAGATATTAAGCAATTTTACTAGGAAGTCACTTCAGAACACACTAACAACATTTCAGTCCAACCGGATGCATAACACAAACCACAGATATTTAATAAAAAATTATCTTTTCTCTAACAAGTATGCATCTTGGATTTTATGTATCAGGCAGGGTCTAGGCGTTCTGGATGACTCCAAGATGAATCATACTTTGTTTCTGCCCTCGAGAGACATGCAGTTTAGGAGGGTAAATAAGATATTACATATAAAGTATGTAAAGTAAAAGAACCAGAAAAGAGGTGGAGATAAAGTGCTGTGGAAAGTCAGAGGAGGAAGAGGTGACTTCTAGCATTTGATGTGGAAGTAAGGTATCGGGGAAAGGACTCATGATGAAATGGGTCTCTACCAGTTGGATGGAACTTAATCCTGTAGAGATAAAAAGGAAAAGTAGCCCCTGTGGTCTATGAATTAAAACAGAGCCAAGATTGGATGCTTCCCTTTAAGGCTTATAGGAGGTAAGATTGGTTTTGATACCTATATAGAGAAGTCCTGAGTGGAGTTTGAACTTGATTCAATATGAAATAGAGAACCACTCATGGTATTTCAACATGGAGCTAACTTGAAGGGACCCAATGTGTGAGACAGATGGGAAGGATGAGAAACCAATGACGTATGGCATGTGTAAGAAGGTAATAAAGACCTCAGATAGGCTAATGGTAGGGAAAGTAGAGACAAGGTCACAGATCTAAGAGATTGTAGGGTGGGCTGTTTCTCCTACTACAGCCTTGACTCAGAGGAAGACCTTGAGCATATCTTTCTCATGTGTACCCAAATACCTGTGTTGGAGTGATTTTCCTCTCATGCCACCATGCCCTCTCTAATATGCATTCTCCATCTCAAAGGATGGGTAGGAGGGGAGGGGTTTACAAACTCAATGACAGGAGTTGCCAACACGTGGTTAAGTTGGTAAGTCATGGTAAGTCATTTAGAACTTAGATGTCCTAAGTCATTTCTGCTGGTTACTCTCCCTAGGCGAGTACCAGATGCCATCATGAAGGACCATTAATAGAGCTGCCAAGCATGGCCATGCACATTGCTCACTGAGGTGAAGTCTCCACAATGAGCACAGGCTCAGTTCCCCATGGTTTACGGGCGTGGCTAAGGATGACATCCACAGGAGTGTAGGCTGTGCAAGGCCTAAAAGGGATCAATCCTGGTCTCCTTGTCCTGGTGTCTACAAACTTCTCTCCTTATTCATACTCTCTCTGGTCCTCTAATTTTTCACTTTGACCCAAGATATCCTTACCTACTGGATGTAGATAGTGGAGCTGGAACTGACCACAAGTTTCTCCTACTACAGTATTCATACACTGAGTTCTCTTAGTGTCTTGGTTTTTGAACCCAAAGACCCAAGATTGTTTTCTTCTGTGACATCCCTTTACTGCTATATGAATGGTGGTCATTGTAAGACAAAATGAGTAGGCAGCAGGGGACAGGAGAGGGGGAACACACTGTCTAGTTTTTCCGAATAATATTCTGCTGTAAAATGCTGTAGAATTTGAATCTCTAGGCCTTGGTGACCAATTAGATGGAAAGGATCTTACGGAAATGGGAGCAGGTTTAACAACAAACTCAGATGTGGTCAAACTGAGTTGGAGACGCTTGAGACATCCTGGGGGAAATAGGAAACCAAGTGTTGGGAGTGAATGACCACAGGAGTCTCTGCTTGAGGTTGAAGGTTGGGATTTTCTTTTTAGAAGAGATGACTAGGAATCATGGGAGAAAATAAATTGCTCAGAAGAAAATTGTGGAAAGAAAAAAGAAGGGAAATAGGAGGAGACCTAAGATGTTGTTGTCACCAAAGTGTCAGGCTGAGTGGTCCTGGACAGAGGGGCAAAGAGTTATTCATGCTATAGCAAAGTCACGGGGCTTAAGGACTGTGAAAAAGATTTGAGTACTCAGACACCCTGATAATATTCTTGGCTGCATAGTAATCAATTATTTCAATATTGAGTTATCCCATGATACAACCTTTTTAAAAACTGGCAACAGAAGCTTGAGAATTATTCCCTTGGTGCTACAGGATAGTCAATCAATCCCAGCTGGATAGGGGCAGGGTATATCGGGTGGCGGGTGGAGGAGAGGTAGGAGAATACATTGCATTGAAGTCATTCAATAAATAAATAGCATTCTGAGAAAGGATGTCTCAGATGAGTTGTGAATCGCTGTAAAAGATGTATTCTTTTGTTGTTACAGTAATAGAAGCAGCAGCTCAGTGTAATTAAGATTTCCATTAACTGAGACCTAGTTGTGAATTTTTTCATGTGGTAATATCAAAGAGACTTGAAATCTAAGCTGCTTTCAGCTAAAATGGAGTCACAAAATCCCAAATTTGAATCCTGTTTTTCTTCCTGCAAATTAACAAAAGAGTGTGTAAAAGGAATTTAAGATTTTTCTGTCTATTATTAGCTTCCTAGATCCTCAAAGTATCTCCAAGAGCACTTTCTATTGAAAAGCAGATGATGGAAAAACCTGTGTTCTTCCTGCTCTGTTCTCCAATGACTGAGACTTGTGGATGACAGGTAATAGAAATCTCAGTCCAGGGGCTATTGGAGGAAATGAAAATCCTTTGTGCTTTCCCTTAAGAAATGCTAAGAATCAGAGAAAGCTATTCTCTAATAGCAAACTAAAAACTAACTTTTTTTGTACATTGACCTTTGTCCCCAAGTGCTCTGATCAGTTACTGTCAGAGCATCTGTCACAAGTACTACTGATGACATCCAACCTCTCACTGCCCTCTTACACCGGTATTCTCTTATATTATGGAATTTGACAAACCACTAGATGAAATAGTGTCAGCCCTCCCCTCTTCAGATTCAACCAACTGAGGATAGAAAATATTTCTTTAAAAATTCCAAAAAGTTCTGAAAGGAAAAACTGGAATTTGCAGTGAACTATTTACATAACATTTACATTGTATTAGGTAAATATTATAAATAATCTAGAGATAATTTAAAGTATATGGAAAGATATACATATGTTATATGCAAATGCTATGCCATTTTATTTTTTTATTTTTATTTTTTTAAACATCTTTATTGGAGTATAATTGCTTTACAATGGTGTGTTAGTTTCTGCTTTATAACAAAGTGAATCAGCTATAAATATACCTATATCCCCATATCTCCTCCCTCTTGTGTCTCCCTCACACCGTCCCTATCCGACCCCTCTATGTGGTCACAAAGCACTAAGCTGATCTCCCTGTGCTATGAGGCTGCTTCTCACTAGCTATTTTACATTTGGTAGTATATGTAAGTCCATGCTACTCTCTCACTTCGTCCCAGCTTACCCCCTCCCCGTGTCCTCAAGTCCATTCTCTACGTCTGTGTCTTTATTCCTGTCCCATGCCTAGGTTCTTCAGACCCTTTTTTTTTTTTTAAATTCCATATATATGTGTTAGCATATGGTATTTCTTTTTCCCTTACTGCACTCTGTATGACAGACTCTAGATCCATCTACCTCACTACAAATAACTCAGTTTCGTTTCTTTTTATGGCTGAGTAATATTCCATTGTATATATGTGCCACATCTTCTTTATCCATTCATCTGTCGATGGACACTTTACCCATTCATCTGTCGATGTCCTGGCTATTGTAAATAGAGCTGCAGTGAACATTGTGGTACATGACTCTTTGAATTATGGTTTTCTCAGGGTATATGCCCAGTAGTGGGATTGCTGCATCATGTGGTAGTTCTATTTTTAGTTTATTAAGGAACCTCCATACTGTACTCCATTGGCTGTATCAATTTACATTACCACCAACAGTGCAAGAGGTTTCCCTATTCTCCACACCCTCTCCAGCATTTATTGTTTGTAGGTTTTTTGATGATGGCCATTCTGACTGCTGTGAGGTGATACTTCATTGTAGTTTTGATTTGCATTTCTCTAATGATTAGTGATGTTGAGCATCCTTTCATGTGTTTGTTGGCAATCTGTGTATCTTCTTTGGAGAAATGTCTATTTAGTTTTTCTGTCCATTTTTGGATTAGGTTGTTTGTTTTTTTGATATTGAGCTGCATGAGCTGCTTGTAAATTTTGGAAATTAATCCTTTGTCAGTTGCTTCATTTGCAAATATTTTCTCCCATTCTGAAGGTTATCTTTTCGGCTTGTTTATGGTTTCCTTTGCTGTGAAAAAACTTTTAAATTTCATTAGGTCCCATTTTTTGCTTTTGTTTTTATTTCCATTTCTCTAGGAGGTGGGTCAATAAGGATCTTGCTATGACTTATGTCATAGAGTGTTCTGCTGATGTTTTCCTCTAAGAGTTTTATAGTGTCTGGCCTTACATTTAGGTCTTTAATCCACTTTGAATATATTTTTGTGTATGGTGTTAGGGAGTGTTCTAATTTCATTCATTTACATGTAGCTGTCCAGTTTTCCCAGCACCACTTATTAAAGAGGCTGTCTTTTCTCCATTGTATATTCCTGCCTCCTTTATCAAAAATAAGGTGACCATATGTGTGTGGGTTTATCTCTGGGCTTTCTATCCTGTTCCATTGATCTATATTTCTGTGTTTGTGCCAGTACCATACTCTCTTGATTATTGTAGCTTTGTAGTATAGTCTGAAGTCCAGGAGCCTGATTCCTCCGGCTCCTTTTTTCTTTCTCAAGGTTGCTTTGGTTATTCGGGGTCTTTTGTGTTTCCATACAAATTGTGGAATTTTTTGTTCTAGTTCTGTGAAAAATGCCATTGGTAGTTTGATAGGGATTGCATTGAATCTGTAGATTGCTTTGGGTAGTAAAGTCATTTTCACAATGTTGATTCTTACAATCCAAGAAGATGGTATGTCTCTCCATCTGTTTGTATCATCTTTAATTTTTTTCATCAGTGTTTTTTGCATACAGGTCTTTTGTCTCCTTAGGTAAGTTTATTCCTAGGTATTTCATTCTTTTTGCTGCAGTGGTAAATAGGAGTGTTTCCTTAATTTATCTTTCAGATCTTTCATCATTAGTGTATAGGAATGCAAGAGATTTCTGTGCATTAATTTTGTATCCTGCTACTTTACCAAATGCATTGATTAGCTCTAATACTTTTCTCATAGCATCTTTAGGATTCTCTGTGTATAGTATCATGTCATCTGCAAACAGTGGCAGCTTTACTTCTTCTTTTCTGATTTGAATTCCTTTTACTTCTTTTTCTTCTCTGATTGCTGTGGCTAAAACTTCCAAAACTATGTTGAATAATAGTGGTGAGAGTGGACAACCTTGTCTTGTTCCTGACCTTAGAGGAAATGGTTTCAGTTTTTCACCATTGAGAACAATGTTGGCTGGGGGTTTGTCATATATGGCCTTTATTATGTTGAGGTAAATTCCCTCTATGCCTACTTTCTGGAGGGTTTTTATCATAAATGGGTGTTGAATTTTGTCAAAAGCTTTTTCTGCATCTGTTGAGATGATCATATGGTTTTTCTCCTTCAATTTGTTAATATGGTGTATGACACTGATTGATTTGTATATATTGAAGAATTCTTTCATCTATGGGATAAATCCCACTTGATCATGGTGTATGATCCTTTTAATGTGCTGCTGGATTCTGTTTGCTGGTATTTTGTTGAGGATTTTTGCTTCTGCCTTCATCAGTGATATTGGCCTGTCATTTTCTTTCTTTGTGACATCTTTGTCTGGTTTGGGTATCAGGGTGATGGTGGTCTCGTAGAATGAGTTTGGGAGTGTTCCTGTCTCTTCTATATTTTGGAAGATTTTGAGAAGGATTGGTGTTAGCTCTTCTCTAAATGTTTGATAGAATTTGCCTATGAAGCCATCTGGTCCTGGGCTTTTGTTTGTTGGAAGATTTTTCGTCACAGTCTCAATTTCAGTGCTTATGATTGGTCTGTTTATATTCTCTATTTCTTCCTGGTTCAGTCTCAGAAGTTTGTGCTTTTCTAAGAATTTGTCTATTTCTTCCAGGTTGTCCATTTTATTGGCATATAGATGCTTGTAGTAATCTCTCATGATCCTTTGTATTTCTGCAGTGTCAGTTGTTACTTCTCCTTTTTCATTTGTAACTCTAATGATTTGAGTCTTCTCCCTTTTTTTCTTGATGAATCTGGCTAATGGTTTATCAATTTTGCTTATCTTCTCAAAGAACCAGCTTTAAGTTTTATTGATGTTTGCTATTGTTTCCTTCATTTCTTTTTCAGTTATTTCTCATCTGATCTTTATGATATCTTTCCTTCTGCTAACTTTGGATTTTTTTTGTTCTTTCTCTAATTGCTTTAGGTGTAAGGTTAGGTTGTTTATTTGAGATGTTGCTTGTTTCTTGAGGTAGGCTTGTATTGCTATAGACTTCCCTCTTAGAACTGCTTTTGCTGCATCCCATAGGTTTTGGGTCATCGTGTTTTCATTGTCATTTGTTTCTAGGTACTTTCTGATTTCCTCTTTGATTTCCTCAGTGATCTCTTGGTTATTTAGTAGTGTATTGTTTAGCCTCCATGTGTTTGTGTTTTTTACAGATTTTTTCCTGTAATTGATATCTAGTTTCATAGCATTGTGGTCAGAAAAGATACTTGATACAATTTCAGTTTTCTTAAATTTACCAAGGCTTGGTTTGTGACCCTAGATATGATCTACCCTGGAGAATGTACCATGAGCACTTGAGAAGAAAGTGTATTCTGTTGTTTTTGGATGGTATGTCCTATAAATGTCTGTTAAATCTATCTGGTCTATTGTGTCATTTAAAGCTTGTGTTTCCTTATTTATTTTCATTTTGGATGATCTGTCCATTGGTGAAAGTGGGGCGTTAAAGTCCCTTACTATGATTGTGTTACTGTCGATTTCCCCTTTTATGGCTGTTAGCATTTGCCTTATGTATTGAGGTGCTCCTATGTTGGGTGCATAAATATTTACAATTTTTAATATCTTCTTCTTGGATTGATCATTTGATCATTACATAGTGTCCTTCTTTGTCTCTTGTAATAATCTTTATTTTAAAGTCTGTTTTGTCTGATATGCAAATTGCTACTCCAACTTTCTTTTGATTTCCATTTGCATGGAGTATCTTTTTCCATCCCCTCACTTTCAGTCTGTATATGTCCCTAGGTCTGAAGTGGGTCTCTTGTAGACAGCATATATACGGGTCTTGTTTTTGCATCCATTCAAGCAGTCTATGTCTTTTGGTTGGAGCATTTAATCCATTTACATTTAAGGTAATTATCGATATGTATGTTCCTATTACCATTTTCCTAATTGTTTTGGGTTTGTTATTGTAGGTCTTTTCCTTCTCTTGTGTCTCCTGCTTAGAGAAGTTCCTTTAGAATTTGTTGTAAAGCTGGTTTGGTGGTGCTGAACTCTCTCAGCTTTTGCTTGTCTGTAAAAGTTTTAATTTCTCTGTTGAATCTGAATGAGATCCTTGCTGGGTAGAGTAATCTTGGTTGTAGGTTTTTCCTTTTCATCACTTTAAATATGTCCTGCCACTCCCTTCTGGCTTGCAGACTTTCTGCTGAAAGATCAGCTGTTAACCTTATGGGGATTCCCTTGTGTGTTATTTGTTGGTTTTCCCTTGCTGCTTTTAATATGTTTTCTTTGTATTTAATTTTTGACAGTTTGATTAATATGTGTCTTGGTGTGTTTCTCCTTGGATTTTTCCTGTATGGGAAATCTCTGCACTTCCTGGACTTTATTGACTGTTTTCTTTCCCATATTAGGGAAGTTTTCAACCATAATCTCTTCAAATATTTTCTCAGTTCCTTTCTTTTTTTTCTTCTTCTTCTGGGACCCCTATAATTTGAATGTTGGTGCATTTAATGTTGTCCCAGAGGTCTCTGAGACTGTCCTCAATTCTTTTCATTCTTTTTTCTTTATTCTGCTCTGTGGTAGTTATTTCCACTATTTTATCTTCCAGGTCACTTATCCGTTCTTCTGCCTCAGTTATTCTGCTATTGATTCCTTCTAGAGATTTTTAATTTCATTTATTGTGTTGGTCTTCATTGTTTGTTTGCTCTTTAGTTCTTTTAGGTCCTTGTTAAAAGTTTCTTGCATTTTATCTATTCTATTTCCCAGATTTTGGATCATCTTTACTATCATTATTCTGTATTCTTTTTCAGGTCGACTGTCTGTTTCTTCTTCATTTGTTAGGTCTGGTGGGTTTTTATCTTGCTCCTTCATCTGCTGTGTGTTTCTCTGTCTTCTCATTTTGCTTAACTTACTGTGTTTGGGGTCTCCTTTTCACAGGCTGCAGGTTCATAGTTCCTGTTGTTTTTGGCGTCTTCCCCCAGTGGCTAAGGTTGGTTCAGTGGGTTGTGTAGGATTTCTGGTGGAGGGGACTAGTGCCTGTGTTCTGGTGGATGAGGCTGGATCTTGTCTTTGTGGTGGGCGGGACCATGTCCGGTGGTGTGTTTTGGAGTGTCTGTGACCTTATTATGATTTTAGGCAGCCTCCCTGCTAATGGGTGGGGTTGTGTTCCTGTCTTCCTAGTTGTTTGGCATAGGTTGTCCAGCACTGTAGCTTGCCGGTCGTTGAGTGGAGCTGGGTCTTAGCATTGAGATGGAGATCTCTGGGAGAGCTTTCTCTGTTTGATATTACGTGGAGCCGGGAGGTCTCTGGGGGACCAACGTCCTGAATTCAGCTCTCCCACCTTAGAGGCACAGGCCTGACACCCGACTGGAGCACTAAGACCCTGTCAGCTGGCTCAGGAGAAAAAGGAGAAAGAAGGAAAGAAAGAAAGAAAGAAGGAAGGAAAGAAAGAAAGAAAGAAAAAGAAAGAAAGAAAGAAAGAGAAAGAAAGGAAGGAAGGAAGGAAGGAAGGGGAAAGAAAGGGAGAGAGAGAGAGAAAGGAAGGAAGGAAGGAAGGAAACAATAAAAATAAAGTTATTAAAATTAAAAAATTATTGAAAGATAGAGCAACCAAACCAAAAAAACCAAATCCACCAATGATAAGAAGTGCTAAATACTATACTAAAAACACGGACAGACAGAACCCTAGGACAAATGGTAAAAACAAAGCTATGCAGACAAAATTACACAAAGAAGCATCCACATACACAGAAAATATATATTATATCTATATATAAAAAAATAAAGGAAGAGCGCAATCACATCAATAAACAAATCTACCAATGATAATAAACTCTAAATACTAAACTAAGATAAACCTAAAACCAGAAAAAAATTAGATGCAGAAAACAAACCTACAGTTTGCTCCCGAAGTCCACTGCCTCAATTTGGGATGATTCGTTGTCTATTCACGTATTCCACAGATGCAGGGTACATCAAATTGATTGTGGAGATTTAATCCGCTGCTTCTGAGGCTGCTGGGAGAGATTTCCCTTTCTCTTCTTTGTTCGCACAGCTCCTGCGGTTCAGCTTTGGATTTGGACCCGCCTCTGTGTGTAGGTGGCCTGAGGGTGTCCGTTCTTCGCTCAGACAGGACGGGGTTAAAGGAGCAGCTGATTCGGGGGCTCTGGCTCACTCAGGCCGGGGGGGAGGGAGGGGCACGGAGTGCGGGGCGGGCCTGCGGCAGCAGAGGCCAGCGTGACGTTGCACCAGCCTGAGGCGCGCCGTGTTTTCTCTCGGGGGAGTTGTCCCTGGATCCCCGGACCCTGGCAGTGGCGGGCTGCACAGGCTCCCCGGAAGAGGGGTGTGGATAGTGACCTGTGCTCGCACACAGGCTTCTTGGTGGCGGCAGCAACAGCCTTAGCATTTCATGCCCATCTCTGTGTTCGTGCTGATAGCCGTGGCTCGCGCCCGTCTCTGGAGCTCGTTTAGGCGGTGCTCTGAATCCCCTCTCCTCGCGCACCGGGAAACAATAGTCACTTGCCTCTTCGGCAGCTCCAGACTTTTTCCCGGACTCCCTCCCGGCTACCTGTGGCGCACTAGCCCCTTCAGGCTGTGTTCACGCCGCCAACCCCAGTCCTCTCCCTGGGATCTGACCTCCAAAGCCCAAGCCTCAGCCCCCGCCCGCCCCGGCGGGTGAGCAGACAAGCCTCTTGGGCTGGTGAGTGCTGGTCGGCACCGATCCTCTGTGCGGGAAAATCTCCACTTTGCCCTCTGCACCCCTGCTGCTGCGCTTGCCTCTGTGGCTCCGAAGCTTCCCCCTCGCCCCGTCTCCACCAGTGAAGGGGCTTCCTAGTGTGTGGAAACTTCTTCTCCTTCCCAGCTCCCTCCCAGAGGTGCAGGTCCCGTCCCTATTCTTTTGTCTCTGTTTTTCCTTTTTTCTTTTGCCCTACCCAAGGACGTGGGGAGTTTCTTGCCTTTTGGGAGGTCTGAGGTCTTCTTCCAGCATTCAGTAGGTGTTCTGTAGGAGTTGTTCCACATGTAGATCTATTTCTGATGTATTTCTGGGGAGGAAGGTGATCTCCACGTCTTACTCCTCTGTCATCTTGAAGGTCCTCCTGCTATGCCATTTTATATAAGGGACTTTAGCACCTGAGGATTTTGGTATCCGCAGGGGTCCTGGAACCAATCCCCTTTGGAGATGGAGGTGTGACTGTACTTTAAAAGACACTTTTCCTCCCAGTGAGGGCAGAATTTAGTCTTGTAAGAGAACAGCATTGTGCATTCAATGGTATGGTTCATCTAGGAAAAAAAAAATGATTTCAAATAGAAAACATTATTGTTTTATGTGTTTTTAAATGAAGAACAACAGATCTCTAGGTGTGGCAAGAGATGCGTGAGTAAAAAGAATCTCTGCCTTGATCACAGTACTTGTAATCGACAATTGAATAATCCCAGTTTTCAGTTGCATTATAGATTTGCATTATCTTTTGCTAACATGAGAATTTTTATTTGAATGGGACTTTACATTTCTTCTGTTTCTTTCTCCTGTTTTTATTTTAAACCGAAGAGAGGATAACTCCCGTATCCTATTGCCATACCAGACACAAAAACAGAAAATGAGGAAAAGATATAACAAACTACAAGAGTGTTCTGTGACCCCAAGGAAATATTTGTTCTTGTATCTTTTAAAATTTAAGACAGGAGGAAAAAAAAAAACTTCACAGAGAAGTAAACCTGAGACACTGATTCAAGAGCCAGACAGTTCAATGAACAGGATAATCGGGGTAGTTTTTGACAGGTGCGGCTGCCTGCCTATAGCTGGCATATAATCATTACCATTTTAATAAGGCTCTAATAGGGGGGCTGATCATTCAATGGGGTGTGAGGATCCTAATTCAGCTCCCAATCCCACATGAATGTGCTAGAATTTGCAAGCTTTGTTTTCCTCTTTTGTACCTCTGAATGCCAATAATTACTGGCTATAGATTCAGAAATTCTTAGAACTGGAAGCTAAATTAGCTCTCCTAATACTGCACAAGAATGTCAATACTCATAAAAAAAAGGAAGCAAGTGGTTTTTTTGTATTCTTTTTTTTATTACACTTGTAAGCATTGTGAAGACCAGCAGTTGAAGTGGGCTGGCTTACAGCATGAATAATGACATTACTGTCCGTCTCATGAAAGGCCCTCCCCCTTTCAGGAACAAAAAGTTCTCCATCGGTCCAAATGAAATAAGACTTCTAAAATCATACGTTGCTTTTTAGCTTCCTGCTTTTCTGGTTGTGAAAGAATCCATGCCTTCTCTCTGGTCTGGTTTAGAGATAGAATTTGTAAATATTCTGTAACTCCTAGTTGAAATGTAAGTATCTCTCTGGGAAAACATAAAAAAATAAAAAAATAAGACAAGCTTAAACCTCCCCAAAGCCTGTCTCCAAAGAGGTTATTCATAGTCAAAGCACTCGGATCCTAGGCAGAATTGTAATAATAATTCCTATGATATTGGATCCTATTATGTAGATAACACAAGATGCTGGAAGCTTTATTTGATCCTTCAACACCTCTATGGATATTATTTTTTTAGGCCCATTTTCACAGGATGACACTTAGAGTGATGAACTAATTTATCCAGTCATACTTCCAGTAAGTGGTAAAGAAAGGATTCAAGCAGCCCATATACCACAATTTCAGTTTGTTTCTTACGGAGGACACATCTTGTCTGAAGCTCCCAAGGCTTGTGCACTGAATTCAGTGGTGACTGTGCCTCACCCCACATCTTACCCAGCGTCACGAGGTGTCACAACCATTCGTGTCCCCAGTATCAGCAGAAATGTTCTTCCACGGAGGTAAGAAACCTGGCTGAGGTCATGCTCTGGCTGATGCCAGGAACAGACTTTCTGAAACGCTTGAATTCCCCTCCTTCACGCATCAGACCATGCTGTCTCCAAACAGGCAGTGGAAAATGAAATCTTTGGTGGTTGATAAGTAATCTCCAAAATGCCGTTTGTCTACACTGATGACTTGCTACATCTCTGTTCTTTGGGAGTCAGGCCAGATGCTCTGTGAGCTTCTAACACAGTGTGTAGGGGGGGCTGTGTACCAAAGACCTTTTGGATAACATCGTACACACGCTCACCTTAAAACAAACTCTCTTCTGTGTCGATCACTGACATGTACCCATCTTTAAAGTCCAAGGATACTGGGGACGTCCCTAGTGGCGCAGTGGTTAAGAATCCGCCTGCCAATGCAGGAGACATGGGTTCCATCCCTGGTCTGGGAGGATCCCACATGCCGCGGAGCAACTAGGCCCCTGCGCCACAACTACTGAATCCCGCACGCCTGGAGCCCGTGCTCCGCAACGGGGGAGGCCACTGCAATGAGATGCCTGCGGTGTGCAGCGAAGACCCAATGCAGGCAAAAAATTTAAAAAAAAAAAGAGTGAAGAATACTGACTACCATTGTCAGGCCTTGTTTTGTTTAGTTGATATACTTTATTCATACAATTTTTAACTAAAAGGGAGTTTTGATTGTACAATCCAGAGAGATAAAGCATCCTGACCATTGTCATAACCATTGTCACATAGTAGACCAGACACCAGAATCCAATTTTCATAATGCTTCAGAATTATTTTCACTATGAATCAAAATCACTGGGGACCTTACACACACACACACACACACACACACACACACTAAAATCTCTACAAATTCCACCCTAGCCCTAGTGTGAACATGACTAGGAAAAGATATTGTTAGGCCTAATTCTTATGTGAAAGATTGAGTCTCATAACTGCTTTCTGATGGATCAATATGAAGAAGATAAGCCAACGGATAATATATGTTTAGTTTCTTAAGTGCGAGTCTGATTTTGTGCCATTCGATGCAACTTTGTATTAGTTGTTGCTGCCAAAGAAGTCACCTCAACACTTAGCACCTGAAGGCAGCAATGAGCATTTTTGGGTCTCAGTTTTTGGAGGCCAGGAGCTCAGGAGCAGCTGAGGTGAGTGCTTCTGGCTCAGGGTCTCTCATAAGATTGTTGTCAAGATGTCGGCCAAGACTGCAGTCATCCGAAGGCTTGCCTGGGGCTGGAAGATTGTCGGCCCACATGGCTGTCCAGTCAATCCTTCAGGGTCTCACCACATGCATCCTCCATCAGGCTGCTTGAGTGTCCTCACACGTGGTGACGGCTCCCCACCGAGCAAGTGACCTAAGAGACAACAGGTGGAAGCCATAATGTCTTTTACGACCTGAGGTCACACTCCACCATTTCTTCAATGTCTTATTGGTTACATAGGTCAGTCCTACTCAACGTAAGAAAGGACGACACGGGGCAAGATATGGGAGGAGCGAGTCAACAGGGGCCACCTGGGAGCCAGTCAGCACAAGCTCCATGGCACAGCTCTTGACGCTAATGCTGCTCTTCATGGAAAGAGAAAAAGATCATTCCCACTTAACTCACAGAGTAGAGCCGGCTGCTTAATCCCCCAGATATACGTCTGCACAGAAGCAGAGCCCTCAGGAATGAAAATCACAAGCTATCTCAGCAGTTTTCTATTCATGTCTAACTCATGGCTAGGGAATATAAAGACATCTATCTCTTACTTAGTCATTTATTCATTCTTTCACTCAAAAAAAATTTACTGAGGACCTGCTACCTGCCGACCACTGTGATAGGTGTTGGGTAACAACAATAATAAATATATCTAGAATGTACCCTCTAGAATATAACTGCCACCTTCACAGAGGGTACCACTGAAGTACCATCTCCTCGTGGAAGATTCTCCTAACATTCCAGGTTTGGGTCTCCTTATTTTATCCTTAGGGAAAACCTGACTTGTTGTGAGTCTCATCCCAATTGCCATGTT
Organism: Delphinus delphis; assembly: GCF_949987515.2. Lineage (NCBI taxonomy): Eukaryota > Metazoa > Chordata > Mammalia > Artiodactyla > Delphinidae > Delphinus > Delphinus delphis. Next base: position 83,670,939 of record NC_082693.1, on the reverse strand, counting down.
TTCTAAGGATCAAAGAACTACCAGACCCAAGGAAATGTTAGACAAATAAGATACATTTCCCAACCAGTGCAGGGAAGAGCATTTTGGCAAAGGTCAACTGAACAAGCACATACCTGCAAAAGCTGCTATGCAGTACTTAAGGCTGTTATAATAGAGAGAATACCTGGTCTCTGGTTTATAACGTCCAACTTATAACAATACCTAGAGTATTTATGTGCAAATTTTACACTGTTCATAAAACTGAACATGTTAATCGTGTGCTATAGGCTAAAAATGTTGCACTAACGTAAGAAATGCACTCATTAAAAAATGCTTATAAAAATAATAGCACCTATTTCATCAGATTATGTGAGAATTAAATGAAATAATATATAGCACTTAGCACAGTGCCTGAACCATAAGTGCTCAGTAAATGGTAAAATATACCAGTATATTATTCTAAACCACTCACAGATAACTGGCTTTACTTTGGTGGTGTTCATTGATTATCATTCTTTTTGAGAATTTCAGTGATCAGTCAATAATTCAAATTTCAAACTTTGAATTTTCCCCTAAAACATTAAAATCCCCCATAGTTAATGTACTCTTCTATGATCTAGAAGAGATGTCTTTTCTTCTACATATTTTTCAACCTTGTTATATGACTCAGGAACTGGTTATATGACTCAGTGTAGCTGGTATTTTTAACAAACGATAGTGTCATTTTGGACTAAAACAAGTGTCACTTTAGTCTATGACATATTTTCCACCTGTAAAATGGGATTAACATGTTTATTAGTCTTCTGTCATTTAATATGTGACAATTAGTATCTTGGAAAGCAGAAATGTGTGTTTCGATGAAATTACTATATGGAATAGTCAGTGAAATTAACCTGTGGTGTCCTGCTTTTGATAACATCCTTGAGTTTTTCACCTGTCAGATTTTCCACTTATCTGGTGCTGTAGCAGAGGACAGCAACATATTCTGCCAACATCCAAACTTCTGCTGATTTTGTGAGTATGACCTTTAGAACCAAACTTACGCCTTCCCTGCTTCCAATTCTGCTGAACACGAAGAAAATGTGATTTCCTGGAGCAAAATAAAAGGCTTAGAAAGAGGACTGCGAAGGCTTCTTAGATATCAAATAGCTCTTACGAAACACCATTTTGATGAAGCAGTGTAAGCGAATCAGAAACATATGTATTAAGTTTCCCTTAAGTTATTTGGGGTTTCAAAATCAAGGGATTAAGAAAGTGGTAGGGGCTGCCTTCAGTTGCCCAGTGCCCTTAGACACTCCCAAAGCATGTTTTGGGAGAGAGATTTAGTTGATCCCTCAAAACTTCAGTATATTCTCCATGGACCAGGAATTACCCAGAACTCATAAGGTTGTCTCTTATTGCCAGCTCTCCAGTCCCATTTCTAGATCAAAGAAGCAGAGTTAAGTACACAGATGCTGGGAGGCTTATCTGTACTGAAGTAATGATCCTTTCCTTGGGTTTGCCATGAATTAAAAATAATCCTCTTTTTTTCTGTCGTAAACCAGAAAAGAAATATTAGACACATTTTTTTGTGTACTGAGCTCCAATTCTGAAGATATCACCCTCAGAAAAATTTGTTAAATTAAGAAGACTTGTTCGTCTTTCACTTAGCTTGATGGAGCAAAGGAACTCTTTAGTACCAAAAGCTCCAGTTCTCTGTCTTGTTATTGGAGGATGTCAACAGTTGTCTCCAAAGATGTTGGGGAATGCTTTAAAATGCTCTAATGATACTATTCAACTATGTTCTAAAAACTAAACAGATTCCTAACATCACAATTTAAAAGGAGAGAAGGCGGGAGAATGAACGAGGTGTCCAAAAATCTAAGAACAAAAGTTGTACTCTGAGGTATTGGTGTTCCGTGTGCTGAACCAATTCAGATTAAGTTTAAATCCAGCAAGGTTTGGAAACCATTCTCTCTGGAGCTTGGCGAAATTGGCAAATCAGCTATTAAAAAATAGGACTGAAGTGTTGTATCTGTGTTGTCCTTTGTAATTAGGCCGCTGAATAACAGAAGTATTATCACACCAGGGTTAGTGCCAGAGGATTATCCAAAGTTTTACAAATGGGATGCTAAAGTGGCCCGAACAGGTGCACACACAAAGACTAAGGGAGGGGAAAAGTAAGAGAATGAAAGCTGAGGCCTACTACTTTCAGCCACATAGTAAAATTAATGGTTTCTGTAAATGAATGGCACGGTTAGATTACCATTGAACTTGTAAAATTAGAGGAAGGAGTCAGATTCTTCATTACACTCGTTTTTCTCTTTTTTTTTAATTTGAACAGGGGAGGTCGAACTTAATTGTCGTTTTACCTCAAAAAAAAAATCTTTTCATTCGAATAATTTTGCAGCAGGCATAGTGACTCTTCAAAAGAATTGTGCTTTCTGAAATCTTTTTTTTCCTCTCCGGGTCTACTCATGTGACCTGTGTACTGGAGAGAAAAGTGAGTTCAATTTGAACGAGCTCAGATTTGAGAAATTGGTGACTTTAAAAAGGAGAAGGAAAAACAAAATGGCTACTACCTTAAAAACAACAGTGAAAAGGGAAAGTCAAATGGGCTTCATGTAGGCAAATTAAGAATTCATATTTTTTTAATAAGAACCTTGCTTAGAATTAGAAACGAATGTGTAGGAACTCATGGATTCTAAACATCCTCAGTTGGACTTTATATTAATTTCCCCCAAATGTATCCATTTTCCAGTATAATGGTAGTTCCATTCATCTAACACTGAGTTACCTTTTTATTACTATTTACTTGCAAAAAAAGTTCTAGATTATTTAACTTTGGAAATTTGAGTGTTCTGAGGCTGCTATACAAAGATAATTCATTTCCATTTCTACCAACTCTTCCATGCTCTCTTAGCCAGTTTCCCTGGAGATGAATAGCATACATTTATTATTTGGCAGTCTAGCTAAGCCTGCAGTCTTGACTTTGCTTGAATCATTTCACATTCTAAGAATGGGACCATACCACCACATTTCCAGGCCTTCCCAGAGTACCACAAGTATGTCTTTATTTTAGCCAATATAATGTATATAAAGTATGAAACTTGGCTCCTGACAAATGACAATGTCTCAATACATATTTTGTTGTTGTTGTTGTTATCATTATGGCAACACATCTTCCAATACATCCCACCAGTATAAAAAGAGCTTCCAAGAGAAACAGGCTAGCGCTTCCTGTACAACCACAGAATCCAGTCTGTGAGCCTAACCGATGGCCACGAAAGCATGTCATTGACACCCCCTTCCAAGACAGTCTGAATTTCGTCATACACGAAGCAAATGATCTTGTCAATCATGTCAAAATTAGAAGAGATTAATGCAGTAGAAAGAAGAGTATTGCTTTTCATACCTTGGAGAAATTTGATTTTTTTTTTTTTTAGTTTATGTCCGTTGATAACTTTACAAAAAAAAATCTAAATTTAAAGTGATAGGAATCATATTCTTCCGTTTAGCCAAAGCAGCTTTTGTTCAGCTGTTTGCAAAATATTATGATAAATAGGATAAGAAGAGATCACGTGTATTAATCATGATTCTTAGATGCAAGCCACAGAGACGTATGCGCTGGTTTAAAGGTATTAACTGAAAAGACATTGGGGAGCTCACAGAACTGATTGGAATGCTGGAGAACTAGGGTTTAAAATGTAGAGGTGTGACAGAAAGCAACATAGCCGTAACTGTGTTCTGAATAGCATCACGTACTATCAGGTGAGGATTCCGTGTTGGTCACCACTGGACTCTGAATACCCCAGTTTACACTTATGATGCTGGAAGTCGTGACTGGAGTGCTTGCCACAACTGTCCCTGGAAATCAGATGCTGCTGCCACCAGCGTCTTGCCAGAAAGAATTCTCCCCTCCCACTGTGCTTTATATCATCAACCCTAGTTCAAATCATACCCCAGTTCATATGATTAGGGGCAGGAAGGCTGGGCAGGCAAATTATCAGATACTTATAATTTCTATGGTAGGAGCCAGGCTCTGCTTCCCTCCAGGAGCCATAAGATAGGTAAGTTCCCAATTACAGTACTGGATGAGGTAGACTGTTAATCATCACTTATACTCACTACCCTTATCATAGGAGAAGTGTGTTATTTATCCCCATTGACTCAGGTTTAGCAATGTGACTAACTCTGGCCAGTTAAATATGAATAATAATGGCATGTATCACATCAGGACAGAAACACTAAAAGTCAGCGTATGGTTCTCCCAATTTACTTTTCCCTACCTCTGCAAGTATGGAAGTATGGTAAGATGGTGTTACTTCAGCCTAAGTCCCCGAGTGGCTACAGCGAGCAAAGCCTCCTTACCAACCAGTGATGGACAAGTAGTGTGAGTCAGAAATCAGTGTCATTATTTAAAGCCACAGCACTCTGGGGGATTGTTTGTTATTGTCACTTAACCTTGCCTATCCTGACTGATGGTGGTGATTCAGCTGCAGGGCAGTGGAAAGCATGGCAAATGCTCACCATAGTACTTGTCTGTATCGCCGAACATCTTGAAACTCGTTCAGCCATACACTAACTTCTTCCTCCTCCGCTAATAACTGTAAGTGTAGCTGCTTTTACGTTGCTCCAGAAAACTCTTCTTGCTGCCCTTTTTTGCCCTTGACCTGTACTCTTTCAGAGTTTATCTAGTTTCTGCCTAGATACTATCTGTTTTCTCTGTCTCCCACTCCTGCCCTGTTACTTGTTTTCCCCAAACCTTGACTCTGAGTTCTTTCAGAGAACAAAACAGACCAAAATTCTAGCCCTTGAGAGCTGACATCCTAGTGGAGAGAAAATAGTAGAGGAGTATGTGGTAAATACTATATAAATACAGTAAGCAAGTTAAGGACAATAGAGAATCCTATGGGTAGGTGGCAACAGGTACTTTCAATTTTAGGCAGGGCTGATCAGGGTAACCCTCATTTGAGCACGGACTTGAAGGATTAAGGAAGTGAGCGATGTGGCTGTCTGGAAGAAAAGTATTCCAAGCAGAAGGAATAAGCAGGAAACCTCTCTGAAACAAAAGTGTACTTAGAATTTTTTAAGAACACCAAAAGGGTCTTGATGGGAACTCCTGTCTACTAGTATACATGGGTGTCCACTTTCTTTGGTATAATCTCATTTTGTTTCTAACTTATGATTGCACAATTTGGGCTTCTGTTTATGCCTTTGGTGATATCGTACAAGGTTGTTTGTGTCCTTGTATAAGAGAAAAGTCTTTTAGTCCTCTTTATCTAGCTTTTATATCGGTAAGTTATTTGAACATAATAATCCCAGAGACTGGTGTGGGGCAACTTTTTCTCAAATGATTACAAATTACTCTAATGATCCATTCCACTCACATTCTTTCTTGGAACTCGTCAGAAGTCCATATTTGGCTTTGTTACTAATACCCAAAACAACCACCGTGGAGACGGTAATCTCTGGATGTAATGAAAGATGTTTAAGTGCTTGGGTGTCTGACGGCCATTTTATAAAAATAAAAGAAGACAAAAGCAGTGAGAAGATGTGTTCACAGATGTCTTCACCTCCTCTGGGAGCAACAGGAGGAAGCACACTGGAGCTGACCTCAGTTTTCAAACCAGATGTACATTCCTATAGCTGAGTTGTTTGAAGTTTGCCCCGAGTGGTTTAGTGCGCGGTATAAGATGGCAAGTAAAGCATAGTATAGGATGTCAGTGTCCTTTGGGCAAAGCAACTTCTGAATTTTCAGCAGGGACAAAATTACATTTGTAAGAATAGGAAACCCCCACTGCCAAAAACAGGTCCCTTCTCGTCTTTAGGTCAAGTCTTTTCAAATATTTCAAGATTAAAATAGACCATGCAAACAATACCTATAATCAAATTCTTTTCCCCAATACCTGTCACTCCTTAGACATAAGCTAACCTCCTGAGGGAATGCATTTAAGTTTTTCATTTTAATGGGTTACCATAGACCCACGGCATGAAGCATAGAACATGCAGCCATCATACAGTTGATTAAATCTAAATTTTGGAAGTGAGAATAAAAATACTTTTCCATCGTACTTGACTATTAAGTCAGAATCCCAGGAGAACTCCCAAAAGATGGAGGTAAAAGTGAATTGACATGGTGGTCCCCTAGGTAGTAGCACTAGAGTTGAAGAATAGAGCAATACCATGTCCCTTTGTGACTTCTAAAATTCTGGAATTATAGATCTGCAGTGGTGAAAGGGAGGTGAAGTGCAAAAGATAAGAAAGAAAGAAAGAAAGGAAGGAAGGAAGGAAGGAAGGAAGAAAGAAAAGAAAGGAAGGAAGAAAGAAAAATACAAAAAAATGCATAAATTTTGATGCTTTGATTCCTGCTAGCTGAATGACTTTAGGAAACTTCTTAACTTCTCTAATCTCCTGTTTTCTCAACCTTGAAAACTGACATTAATCTATCAATTACTAATATTATGAGGAGTAAATGAGTCAAGCATATGGGAAGTACCTAGAACATAAAAAGCAATCAATAACTGTTGGTTTCTTCTCCCTTTACTTTACAGATGATTAAATAAATGCCCACGTAGTGTGTCAGAGAATTGCCCAAAGCCAGTCATCTAGTTTAAACTCTTAATTCAGTGCCCCTTTAAATTGTGTAAATTATTATCAGCAACTTTTTCTTGATTTTTTATTTTGATCAAATTAAATTTTAATTTGCTCTACTGTAAGGGCAAAAATGGGACTGATTCAATTCAAGTGGTGAGTAAATCAGAATGAATGTCACAAATGGAGGGGACTAATTGCAGACTAAAACCATAATTTAGATTCCTAACACTGACTTCGGGGATTACGGTGCAAATGACCCAGTTGCAGCCTTTCCATGATGCCAATAACACAATCCCAGGGAGCCTCACTGTCACCCTCACCAGATTTTAGTGGGTCCCAGGTATGGAGAGTTGTTCTTTTATGTCATAAAGGGATCTCGTGGCACTAGGAATCTCTCCAGGGATTCTGTTGACTTCCTGTGCGACTTGGCCCAGAAAGCCTCCATCAGAGATGCCAATCATTCTCCCCCTTTATTGCTAGCTGCTATGTGGCTAGCTTGGATTAATGCAGCAGAGCAGGTAAGAAGAGCACAGGATCTGGGCTTAGCTGCCTGAGTTCAAATCCATTTCCACCATGTACTTGTTGGTAACCTTGGGCAAGTTACTTAACTTCTCTGTGGTTTGGTTTCTCCACTGTAAACTTAGTCCCTGTGTATAAATTTTCTAGAAGAGTGCCTGGAACGCAATGAGTAGAATGTGTTACTAATATTATCAGGCTTCCTCCCAAGTGTGAGTCTATCCTGACTTTATAATCTCCAATCCCCAAATATTTGTACCTTTCTTCTCTGTGGGCTGGCATTTTACAATGCTTAATGGATGTTTTCTACAGGAGGTACTCCAACTAGCAATTTAAATTCAATGCCTCCAGATTTGTAGAACATGTTAATTACATCTTCAATTATTTTTGAAAGAAGGAGGGCATGAGCAAACAGGCAAATCCATTTCTTCATATCAATCCTAATAATTTTATATCAAATTGGAGGTACTTAGAGCAAATGGAAGTAGAACAAAGTGCCAAGATCTTCTTACACACAAGTTATATACAGATACAATTTTTATTTTTTCAACGTAGAAACTTGATTTAAGTTAATTGGCTGATATGAACAATAGTACATCGTAGGCTCTGGGGTCAGACAGCCTGGATTTGAATCCCAATTCCATCACCTACTATCTGTGTGACTTTGGAAAATCTTATTAACCTTTTATTTTAGTTTCCTTATCTATAAAATGTGGAGAATAATTATACCTAATGATAGGGTTGATATCAAATGAAATGGGTTAGTATTTATAAAGCACTTAGCACAGACTCTGGTATATTGGAGTGCGATATGCGCACTTGTTTAATTACATAAATGAGTGTTAGGTATCCTTAGGATGACTAGCATAGAACAGAATGATTCCAGGGAGAGAGTTTACCGTATAATTCTCACTGGGCTTTCTCTGACATGGTCCATCAAGACTGAAAGAGAATTTACCCATTTACTGGAGTCACTGAATGAGTCCCTTTTGTGACTTTGAAGAAATGGCCCTGAACCCAGTTCTAGTACGAGACTGAGAAAGGATTCTCTGCCCTTAGAATAAGCACTTCACTGGGCTTCATGAGCTTAAAGACACACAAGGGGCTTGAGTGGTCAATGGAACAGTGATAGCTCATATCTCTCGGCCTCTTCCCCTCATCTGGTCACACAGAACATTAAGTCCTTATGTCACCCAGCAATTATCCTAGGGAATTCAAACACAAGGTTTTATTAGTGTTTGAGAAGTTTGTTTGATACCGATGCATGTTTTAAATATGTTGATATCTTGAAGACAACCCGAACTTTGGAAATTACCTAGATATCTCAAAGCATTTCAAACCCCACCCGTTCCAAACCAAACTCAACTACGTCCCTTCCCTTCACACCACACTAGCTCCCCTTGTGTTCTTTGTCCTCCCTCATCCAAACTGTGGAGTCCTGTTCAACCTCTCACAGTGTCTCATCACCCCTCCCCCCATCATGCAGGAAATTCTAATAATTATGCTTCTGAAATGTCCTGTAATATTCCTCCTCTCCCACAGCTACTATTCTGATCAAACCTTCCACTGATCATAACTAGGGTGACACTGAGACTTCACTCTTTCTTGCCCAGCTCAGTGCTCAAAAATGGATTAGCTGAGCAGTTAGGGGATCTATGAAATTAGTAAGAGGTATAAATTAGCACCAAACATGATAGAGATCAAATTTTGATTAAATTGAAATATAACGCATGGTTAAACTGTGCTTTGGCGTTGGTTGATGGTTGTGTCAGTGTCATCACTGATCCTGACAACTATGACAATAGTCTTGGAGAATGTCATCAGTCAGGCAATGTTACGTGCCTGCTGTTCGTAACTACTTATGTTGCCTTTGGAATAAACTCTTGATCTACACAGAATTCTAATAAGCTCAATTATCTGGCTTCCAAGCTTACAACAGATTAAGATGACTGCATTAGGAGATAAGGGAAAAGAGGAGAAACACTGACGGCAGGCAAAAGTGACAGCTGACAGCAAGGACGAGAGAACTGTCATGAAAGGTAAATAGAGAAACTAAAAACAGTGCAATGTTCTGGCCATTTAGCTTGGGGGAAAATTTGCTATTGAAAACAATGATATTTCAACTCTTTGAATAGCGCAGGACTCCATAATAGCTCATTTCTCAAGCATTCCAGCTGCATTTGCTCTGTATTTTCAATCTTTGTCTATTAATTATGTAAAGTACTACCTACTACTTGCCACAAAACTACCTGCATCCAAATTTGGGGATGTCCTTACATTGGTTTAAAATTTCTAAGTTTACATGTCTTCTAAGTTTATAGGTATCACTACGTATTTTTCTTAGCTCTTCTCGTCCCAGAACAGGATCCTCGTCATATTATTTATAGCTAATTCAGAAACCATTCTATGGCTTAAGCATTTTGCTTTCCCTTAACTGGACTTTCTCCATCTGTCAACTTTTCATCTATCACACAATCCAGAGGTGTGCTCTTTTGCCCGAGGACAGAGGAAGGTTTTCCATCTTGTATTCAATACTCTTTCTGGGCGGGAACCCTTTGGAGCCTCACCTGTTCCCTTCTGACAGCACTCCCCGTACGCCTCACCTCGCTCAGGAAGCTATTCACATGCGTGCAGTATCTGCTCTGCGGTAGGCTTTTCTAGGCAAAGGCCTTTGTCTAATTAAGCTCTGTATTAACCCAAGCATTTTAAAGGTGCTTAAAGAAAAAGTGTTTGTGAAATAAATGAATATTGTAACACTTGGAGCTGCTGTCTTCTAGAATAGGTAAAGTTTCTTCCGGACCTAGAGTTCTATGATTCTCAGCCCTTTGGATACTTTCTCTGGGACTATAACTTTTAGCTCACAGCTCCTTATCCTTCAGTTTTACTCAGATTCTCTGTCTCTAAACACATTCCTTACCTTTTATTTGCCTACAGAGAAGCTCGTTTATCTCAATTCTACTTTGTTATGAGGCTTTAGGAGGGTTTTAGACTGGCAGGTGGTGTGCTGTGGAGGGAGGGCATAGCCTATAGTGCTGGCTGTCGCTGGGTTCACATGCCGCTTGAGCAGAATTATCTGTGTAACTTTAGGCAAATATCCTTAACTCTGGAAGCCCCACTCTTCTCCTCTCCAAAAAGTGGCCGTGATTGCAAACCCTCCATGAAAGAAATGCGCTGGGAAATAGAGCACTTCATGCAGAGAGAGGAAAAATATAATTGGATGTCCATTGGGTCAACAGTGAACTTAGCAAGTTCATGGCCATGATGGGGTGGAAGGCAGCCTGGAGGAGCTCACGCAGGACTGGAAAAGGAGGAATTGGGGAAAGCAGGCATGCCTTCGCTGTGAAAAGCCTGGAAGAGCAAAAGAAACTGGAGAGAAGGTGGTTTTCTCAGGACACTTGAGCATGCTTCTAGGCTGAGGGGCAGAGGCTAAAGGAGCGGGAGAGGGGGAAGGAGACTGCCAGAGCCAGGTCTCAGAAGGGCAGGAAGACATGGGTTCAAGGGCTTACGTTCCCTGAAGTCCTCATCAGTGATTAGTGGGGGTCCTGGTCTGACACCCATAATCAGGAAGTTAGCGCACTCACACTAGATGCTGATGGCTTTTTATGATTGGTTTTGGCTCTTCTTCTTTGTGCTTGAACATAAATCCTTCTAAAAGAAGATTATTTATATGTTATGTGGCAATAGTTTGGGTCCCAAGGGAGTTGAGAAAAATAAAACAGACAATGTGTTTCCAGATCTCTGGGGATAGCATGCTGTGATGTTTGTCAGTACCTCTCCTGGGGTCATCTCTCCAGAGCCCCAGCCTGTCCTGGCCTGAACAGGGAAGAAGAGGAAGGTTGCTCTTCATCCCAGGAAGGCTCCTGGACTCTCCTTGTAGGCCTTGAACTCCAAGGCAACCAGAGGGACTTCTGCTGGTGTCTTTGGGAAAAGTACCATCTCATCACCACTTCCTCAGAGCCTTTTCCAAGTAGGAGCAGGATTAAGGTCTAACTTATGCCTTGATAATTCATTAGAATTATCTACTGTTAAGTGTTTATCTGGCCCCCTTTAGCAAAACCCTTGCTGAGTTATTTAGTGTTATTTTGTTTCCCTCAAATTGGCTTACCTCATCCTATCCCTGGTCATTACAGGACACTTTCAGTTTTATTTTCTTTCCAGAAAAATCATCCTTCTTAAACCTCTGAAGGAAACCCATTAAAAGTACAGTAAAAATAACAAATGGGCCATTCAGAAATGTACAGAAAATACTTGACTGTCAGTATAGGAAACAGTGTCAGGGAAGGGAGAAGGCAGTGGAAACAAGAACAGACCAGTTTTTAAGCCTTTTATTTCTTTGTATTTCTAGCTCTTTGTAGTATGCAAATAATAATGCCATTTCTAGTATTTTTGAAAGCTGGAGGAATTCACGTAAATTGATTTTCTAGAGGCTTGAAGCTTGCTCTGATGAGATTCAAAACTAAGGTTTTATAAAATGTTGACCATTTGTTATGAAAACCTTCCTAAAATATGTTACATTTTTCTCTCTTGATATCTAATATAACTGGACCTCTAATCTTTTCTTAATGGCTAAGGTTTGTTTATCCAGGTCTGTACAGGGATACCTTGGAGCTGGTGAGGTGTCTAGGCCTCCTTGCCCCGGCACTAAATGGCTTCAGGTGGCCATGATTTTTGAACACTTGTGACTATTCTCTATAGGATTTATCTTGTATATACAGCCATGAGAACACAATTAGAAATTTACTGTCATTTTAAACATAATTAAAATTACTTGGTCATCTGGATTTCTAGCCTGCAGCAGATAAGGGGCTATAGCTGTCCCAGTGTCTGTTTCTGGCAACAATCCCATCAAAATCCCAGCTCAAAGTCCATATGAGCCAAATACAAGGCACTGTGATAAACACAGCCGTAAAGGTAGTAGTGTCTGAGAATTGTGTAGCATTTTATAGAAATACATCCTGTTTCTTCATTCGTAACCCTTTTTGGTCCGCACAAGAACCTAGTGAGAAAAAAAAAATTATTGAACATCTGCTGGGTACCAGGCACAGTGTTAAGCTTGTTATATTCATCATTTCATTTATTCATTCATCAAATTTTCACTGATTGGCTACTCTGTGCCAGGCCCTCTTCTAAGCCCAGGGAATACTACAGGGAACAATACTACAGGGGAACTCCCCTCATGTAACTCATATTTTAGTGGAGGGTTATTATATCCCAGATAACAGATAACAACCAGCCAACCAAATAAATAAATGCACAGAACCTCTGATGGAAGAAGTGCTTTGGAGAAAAATAAAGCAGGGAAGGAGGTAGGAAGTGCTGGGGCGGGTGTGTGTGTGTGTGTGTGTGGCCGGGGGCAGGTGGCATTTTAAGCAGGATGGTTGGGAAGGACTCACTGAGAATGTGACATCTGAGAAAAGAAGTGAAGGAGATCAGAGAATTTTCCAGAGAGATTACCTAGGGAAAAAGCATTCTGGTCAGAGGAGATAGCATGTGCAAAGGCCCTGAGGTGGCAGTGAGTTTTATGTGTCCCAAGAGCAGCAAAGAACCAATGTGCCTAAAATACAGTGAGCAAGGGAATGTCCTAGATTGTAAACAGCCACTGAGAGGACATTGGCTTTTTTTTTTTTTTTGAGGTTCTCATTATGCAAAACACTTTTTTTTTTTTTTTTTTTTTTTTTTTTGCGGTACGTGGGCCCCTCACCGCCATGGCCCTTCCCGTTGCGGAGCACAGGCTCCGGACACGCAGGCTCAGCGACCATGGCTCATGGGCCCAGCCGCTCCGCGGCACGTGGGATCTTCCCGGACCGGGGCACAAACCCGTGTCCCCCGCATTGGCAGGCGGACTCTCAACCACTGTGCCACCAGGGAAGCCCTCAAAACACTTTTAAAAATAATTTTTATTGGAGTATAGTTGATTTACAATGTTGTGTTAGTTTCAGGTGTACGGCAAAATGAATCAGTTACACATATACATATATCCACTCTTTTTTTTTTTTTAGATTCTTTTCCCATATAGGCCATTACAGAGTATTGAGTAGAGTTCCCTGTGATGTGCAGCAGGTTCTTATTAGTTACCTATTTTATATACAGTAGTGTGTATGTGTCAATCCCAGTCTCCCAATTTATCGCTCCCTGCCTTATCCCCTAGTAACTGTAAGTTTGTTTTCTACATCCGTGACTCAACTTGTTTTGTTAATAAGTTCATTTGTACCCTTTTATTTAGACATTGGCTTTTATTATGAAAAAAAAAGAAAGAAAGAAAGGAAAACGTGGAAGATTTTTGAGCAGAGAGTGGTAAGACCTGGCTATATTTAAATAGGATCACACTGACTGTGATGAGAATGGATGTAGGGCGCAAGGATGGAAACAAAGAAACTAGTTAAGAAGCCATTGCTGAAACAGGGAAGAAACTTTGTATTCTATTACAAGTTAATCACTAAAGGGATGTTGCCTATAAGTTTAACTTATCCATAATGGACCATCTCTGGGAACCCTGCCTTCCAGGTAAGGACTTAGGCTAAGATACCTCTGTTTGGCTCACAGGAAACATTCTGACCAGGCCCACCTGTGAATGACTGCAGGAAGAAAGAAGTTAACACATACCCTCCAAGACTGACCGAAACCAGGAAATGTTCAGCTTTACTCCCTCCCCTTTCAGTATAAAAGAAGCCTGAATTCTAACTCAGGCAAGATGGTTGTTTGGGATGCTAGTCCACCATCTTCTCAGCCTGCTGGCATTCCAAATACAGTCACTATTCCTTGCCCCAACAATTCTCTCTCGATTTATTGGCCTGCCACGTGGGGAGAAGGATGAGCTTGGACTCAGTAACATTGCCTTAATCCAGGCGAGACATGCTGGCAGCTTGGACTTGGAGGGTGGTGATGGAGATGAGAAGGGGTAGGATTTAGATTACTTTGAAGATACAGAGTCAAGAGGATTTGTTGATGGATCAGATGTAGGAGTAGAGAGAAAAAAAAGAGTCAAGGACCACTCCAAGTTTTGTGGCCTGATCAATTAAATGGTATTGGGGCTTCCCTGGTGGCACAGTGGTTGAGAGTCCGCCTGCCGATGCGGAGGACACGGGTTCGTGCCCTGGTCCGGGAGGATCCCACATGCCGCGGAGTGGCTGGGCCCGTGAACCACGGCCGCTGGGCCTGCGCGTCCGGAGCCTGTGCTCCTCAACGGGAAAGGCCACAACAGTGAGAGATCCGCGTACCGCAAGAAAAAAAAAAAAAAGGCCAATTGGAAATCTCTTTTTCATTATTTTCTTTAAGTTTTGTCCCTGCTTTAAGCAGATCTGAAACCACACCTCAGATGGGACTAGAACCCAGTCTTCCAACTGAAACCACACAGCTCATCTCAGGACTTAATGAAACTCAGGTTCTTTATGTCTCGGTGCAGAAGGAGTTCAGTGAGGGAAAAGTGATAGAAGTGATAGGTAAGAAGTAGATTTATTAATACAGGATACTTGTGAAGGATACAAGTGGTCAGGCAAAGGTCTCTGCCCTAAGAACTAAGTGGGCTACATTTTTATAATCAAAGGAAAAGTGGTGAGGGGAAAAAGACCTCCTTCTTCCTTTTCCTTTGTAAAGATGTTGCAGGAAAATTGGGCACAAGAGGATGGTCAGGTTCCAGGTCTCAGGTGAGTTCCTGAGATGAGCAGCTAAGTGAGGGTCCTTGGCTTCACTGCAGGAAAGAATTCAAGAGTGAGCCATAGTAAAGTGAAAGCAGGTTCACTGAGACAGATACACATTCCATAAGCAGAAATGCAGTCAGCCTCAGAAGGTGAGAGCAGTCCCAGGGCATGGGATTGTCTTGGAAAGTGAAAGCATCCCTGAAATATGGTGGTTAGTTTTTATAGGCTGGGTAATTTCATAGGCTAATAGGTGGGAGGATTAGTCTAACAATTTTGGGGAAGGGGTGGGATTTCCAGGAATTGGGCCACTGCCCACTTTCTGGCCTTTTGTGGTCAGAACTGCCGCGGTGCCTGCAGGCATGTCATTTAGCATATGCTAATGTATTACAATGAGCATATAATGAGGCTCAAGGTCTATGGGAAGTCGAATCTTCCGCCATCTTGGGCCTAATTGGTTTTAACCAGTTTTTGTCATGTCCTCAAGGACTATGTCACTCTTTTAATGGTTGTGCCCTGCCCCCTTCCCTCCTATCTCAGATCCACTTTAAGAGGCTTTGGATCTGTGCCATTTATCCTTGGACATGTAGAAACCTGTAGTTAGAGGAGGCGAGAAATTCTTCTGGACAGCTCAAAGAGGGCTTCCGTGAAGAAGGACATTTTGAGCATTTTTCACCAGATGGACAAATGAGAGAGAAAAACGTCTGGACAAGAAGGATGCGCTTGAGGATATAGGCGAGGATGAGGCGAAAGCAAGGAGGCAGCAAGGAAAGGTGGACCCATCACCAAAAGAAAACTGCGAGGTATGTTGAACGGGGAGAGCTGTGGATTGGGATGGCAAAAGCAAAACTAGAAAGCTAAGTTGTCATCAGATTATTTTAAAACTACCGAGTCTGTGAGGTAGCTTGCAACCAGATACTGTAACTTTTTCAAAGCTGAAGAATGGCAAGAGTGTGCTTTTATTTCCTTGTAATACAAATCTCCACTCATTTGAAGGCTTTACTATAAATACTAAGTGCTTCCCATGTATTACTCATTTTATTCCACAAAGCCCTGTGAGGTAGGTAGTTATTGTGCCCATTTTATAGATAAGGAAACTGAGGCATCAAAAGGTTATCTGATCCAATGTACCCAGTTGGTGGTTGGCTGAAATCAGGATTTATAATTGGGTCAACTAGCTTTATAAGCTCCTTGGGACAAGACCCACGTGGGATTTATTATTTTTAATACTACCCCTCCCCCCCAAAAAACGTCTATCACGGTACCTGGTATATCTCAGGCATGATAAATTCTTTACGGATATCAGCTGGAGACGTCTCTGTTTGACCTTCATGCTCACAATCGTCCTCCTCTATATCCTAAAGTAGCCTTAGAGCACTGTTTTACCTTGGGGATCAGTGATGGCAATCCTAACAAATTTTGACTGAGTGATCAGTGCATGCCAGGCACGGTGTTAATTTCTTACGGTCCATTAACACATTCAGTCGTCAAAACAGTCCTATTCAGGAGCTACCTGTCTACAGTTGAGGCTCAGAAAGATGAAATAACATACCCAGAGTCACACAGTAGGTTGCAGGGCGGGGGTTCCCTCCTGCGAAGTCTGGCTGCCTCTGGGACCTGCTCCCCACACTCCCCCAGTGCCCTCCTTGCAGAGATGCTGCTGCTTTGAGGGCCCCAATGACAGCTTGCTTCCCAATGGGCCCCCACAGTGGAGGATAGATTTGCGAGGCTTTGGCTGGGCTGTTTTGTGCAGTGACCAAGGGCACATATTTTGTTAGACATTCGGCCTGAATAAGGGGCTCAGGCCTTTAGTCTGTGGCTGTGGAACAGAGAAAAGCTAACTGACCCAGAAGGGGATTGAACTTGTGACCTAGATTTCAGAGCACCAGGCTCTAACCACTGGGCTTCAGACACAGCCCCTCCAGAGGGCTGTTTTATGCGAGTCCTGCCTTGCATCTTAAATCTTGGGCCGTTTCTTCCCAATGCCCCCTCTTCATTGCTGAAGATTAAGAAACTGAGGTTCACGCAAGAGCAGAATGAGAAGAAAATAAATCGTGATTTAAATTCATGCCTCTGGACGCGTAGCTTAGCCCACTGAACCCCTCTCTCTTCATCTCTGCCACCTCCATTCTGTGATTTATTTCAGGCGATGGCCCTCTGTGTATGTGTAAAAATCCCCCTGAATGCTTTCCCCTGAGGGCAGTCAATGCATCTCTCTGAAGTTTTGCGCCAATGCTGATGTGTGCAAAGGGATGAAAAACGTACATTTTCAAGTCTCCCCAAAGCTTCGAGCCAAAAGAAAAAAAAAAAGAAAAAGAAAAAAAAAAGTTGTCCATTCCCCTTTTTCAGCCCTTGCACTTCAAATGCTAATGAAAAGTGTGTTGTCTTGGGCCGTGAATAGGTCTCTAAGATGCTCTGGTTTGGAAGTATTTGCATAGGGAGGCAGCCAGCAGACAGGATTAGTGCTACACATCAACTCCCCCGAAAAGGAGCTGACAGCACTGCAGAAAATTGGTGTCGGCAGAAACCTAGCTGTATTTGAAGGGAGAGAAGTATCTTCTCCAGATACTCATCCTTTCCTTCTTTCTCCCTCAAAAGAAAAATATTTAAGGGGAAAACATACATAGGATACGCCAAAAAAAAAACAAAAAAAAAGTCCTAGAAAAGGAATTTACAAAAAAGAGGGAAAGAATCTTAACCTATCACTCAAAAACCACTTGCATATTCTTAACTGTGCAAGGCACCACATGCGTGCAGTTTTTAAATGGCTCAAATTGTTTTGCATTTTTGATGTTCGTTTTACAGTCTATAATCGTTATTCTTTTAGATGTCTATGTAGCTTTATAAAATATTTTTATTGGCTCCTTAATCTCCCTTTGTTGTATAATAAGTTTCTCTCTCTTAGTTCAAATAAGTATCTTCTGTACTTCTAAATTTTTGAGTCTGTTGAGTTACATCTTTAGAATAAATCCCTCCGTGGCTTTTTCAGGCCCAAATGGTCATGGCTATTTTTTGAAGTTTTTCTGTGTTTTCTATGCATCTCTTTATAGTTTTATTTGTGGCTTATCATTTGTGAATTACCAATTTCAGAATGATATCAAAAGTGTATGAATTTTCGAGTTTGCCTTCAAACATATAATTTGTATGAATGTTAATTTTTAATGAATATTTAAGTTTCTAAATTCTTAACTTTTTAGTATAATTCAGCATTTCTAAATAGATATCTTTTACTATCAGTTTATTTGATCACTAGCAAAGATTAAAAATATTTTTAATATAGAGAAGAGCTAACACCTATCCTTCTCAAACTCTTCCAAAATATAGCAGAGGGAGGAACACTCCCAAACTCATTCTACGAGTTCCACCATCACCCTGATACCAAAACCAGACAAAGACATCACAAAGAAAGAAAACTACAGGCCAATATCACTGATGAACATAGAAACAAAAATCCTCAACAAGATACTAGCAAACAGAATCCAACAGCACATTAAAAGGATCATACACCATGATCAAGTGGGGTTTATCCCAGGAATGCAAGGATTCTTCAACATATGCAAATCAATCAATGTGATACACCATATTAACAAACTGAAGGAGAAAAACCATATGATCATCTCAATAGATGCAGAAAAAGCTTTCGACAAAATTCAACACCCATTTATGATAAAAAACCCTCCAGAAAGGAGGCATAGAGGGAACTTACCTCAACATAATAAAGGCCATATATGACAAACCCTCAGCCAACATCGTTCTCAATGGTGAAAAACTGAAACCATTTCCTCTAAGATCAGGAACAAGATAAGGTTGCCCACTCTCACCACTATTATTCAACATAGTTTTAGAAGTTTTAGCCACAGCAATCAGAGAGGAAAAAGAAATAAAAGGAATCCAAATCGGACAAGAAGTAAAGCTGTCACTGTTTGCAGATGACATGATACTGAAGATGCTACCAGAAAACTACTAGAGCTAATCAATGAATTTGGTAAAGTAGCAGGATACAAAATTAATGCACAGAAATCTCTTGCATTCCTATCCACTAATGATGAAAAATCTGAAAGAGAAATTAAGGAAACACTCCCATTTACCATTGTGACAAAAAGAATAAAATACCTAGGAATAAACCTACCTAAGGAGACAAAAGACCTGCATGCAAAAAACTAAAAGACACTGATGAAAGAAGTTAAAGATGATACAAACAGATGGAGAGATACACTATATTCTTGGACTGGAAGAATCAACATTGTGAAACTGACTCTACTACCCAAAGCAATCTACAGATTCAATGCAATCCCTATCAAACTACCACTGGCATTTTTCACAGAACTAGAACAAAAAATTTCACAATTTGTATGGAAACACAAAAGACCTCGAATAGCCAAAACAATCTTGAGAACGAAAAATGGAGCTGGAGGAATCAGGCTCCTGGATTTCAGACTATACTACAAAACTACAGTAATCAAGACAGTATGAGGCTTCCCTGGTGGTGCACTGGTTAAGAATCCACCTGCCAATGCAGGGGACATGGGATCGAGCCCTGCTCTGGGAAGATCCCACATGCCGCGGAACAACTAAGCCTGTGCACCACAACTACTGAGCCTGTACAGTAGAGCCCACATGCCACAACTACTGAAGCCCACATGCCTAGAGCCCATGCTCCACAATGAGATGCCACCACAGTGAGAAGCCCGCACATCGCAATGAAGAGTAGCCCCTGCTCAACGAAACTAGAGAAAGCCTGTACACAGCAACAAAGACCCAACAGAGCCAAAAATAAATAAATAAAATAAATAAATTTATTAAAAAAACAAAAAAGACAGGATGGTACTGGCAAAAAAAACAGAAATATAGATCAATGGAACAGGATAGAAAGCCCAGAGATAAACCCACACACATGGTCATCTTATTTTTGATAAACGAGGCAAGAATATACAATGGAGAAAAGACAGCCTCTTTAATAAGTGATACTGGGAAAACTGGACAGCTACATGTAAAAGAATGAAATTAGAACACTCCCTGACACCATACACAAAAATAAACTCAAAATGGATTAAAGACCTAAATGTAAGGCCAGACACTATATAACTCTTAGAGGAAAACATAGGCAGAATGCCCTATGACATAAATCACAGCAAGATCCTTTTTGACACCCCTCCTAGAGAAATCGAAATAAAAACAAAAATAAACAAATAGGACCTAATGAAACTTAAAAGCTTTTGCACAGCAAAGGAAACCATAAACAAGATGAAAAGACAACTCTCAGAATGGGAGAAAATATTTGCAAACGAAGCAACTGACAAAGGATTAATCTACAAAATTTATAAGCAGCTCATGTAGCTCAACATCAAAAAAACAAACAACCCAATCCATAAATGGGCAGAAGAACTAAACAGACATTTCTCCAAAGAAGATGTACAGATTGCCAACACACACATGAAAGGATGCTCAACATCACTAATCATTAGAGAAATGCAAATCAAAACCACAGTGAGGTACCACTTCACACCAGTCAGAATAGCCATCATCAGAAAATCTACAAACAACAAAATCTGGAGAGGGTGTGGAGAAAAGGGAACCCTCTTTCACTGTTTGTGGGAATGTAAATTGATACTGCCACTATGGAGAACAGTATGGAGGTTCCTTAAAAAACTACAAATAGAACTACCATATGACCCAGCAATCCCACTACTGAGCATATACCCTGAGAAAACCATAATTCAAAAAGAGTCAGGTACCACAATGTTCACCACAGCTCTATTTACAATAGCCAGGACATGGAAGCAACCTAAGTGTCCATCATTGGATGAATGGATAAAGAAGATGTGTACATACATACAATGGAATATTACTCAGCCATAAAAAGAAATGAAATTGAGTTATTTGTAGTGAGGTGGATGGACCTAGAGTCTGTCATACAGAGTGAAGTAAGAAAGGGAAAAACAAATACCATATGCTAACACATATATATGGAATATAAAAAAAATTGTTCTGATGAACCTAGGGTTAGGACAGGAATAAGACTCAGATGTAGAGAATGGAGTAGAGGATTTGGGGAGGGGGAAGGGTAAGCTGGGGTGAAGTGAGAGAGTAGCATGGACATATATATGCTACCGAATGTAAAATAGATAGCTAATGGGAAGCAGCTGCATAGCACAGGGAGATCAGAGCTCGGTGCTTTGTGACCACCTAAAGGGGTGGGATAAGGAGGGTGGGAGGGAGACACAAGAGGGAGGGGATACGGGGATATACGTATATGTAAAGCTGATTCACTTTGTTATAAAGCAGAAACTAACACCATTGTAAAGCAGTTATACTCCAATAAAGATGTTTAAAAGAATACTTTTAATTTGTTTGTTCCCTATTTGTATTTTCTCATGGATGAACTACCTGTTCTTCACCCATTTAATGGATGGAATATGGACTCCTTTTATAAACTTGAATGAATCTTTGCAAATTTTAACATGAGCACTTCAGATGCACATGTATTGTTCCAGTATGTTGCTATTTTATTGTAGTTTTATTCTTTATTACTGTAAGAGTACTTTTGAATCTTTATATTTACCAACTAATCCGTTTTGTGGTTTGTGATCCCAACAAATATTTTGAATGGTACAATGAGCTGCAGTCCAAATGTAGGCTGAGTCAACTTACCCTGAAGCGGAAGGTGGAGGAAGTAGAGAGGACATGAAACAGCTGTGAGGAGAGAATTAAATGGCGTACACCTCCAAGTTCGATATCTTGGATTCTGTGACAAAACCTGTCCTTCTTTGTCCTCCTGTAGAACTCAGTAGTCACCAGCCCACCGGTTGATTCTAGAGCAGTCTGATTTATACTCTCAAGGAATCCTGCTTTCTAGACAAGGGTGGCAAGGGCCACTTCACCGCCCATCTTTTTGCTAGCATAACTTAGTTTATTCAAAAGAAGTTAACCATACAGCATTGCACTAAAGAATTCTTTCTTGCTAGTAGTGAACCTCAGATGAAAGATCCTTCTGCTCTTTAATGTCTACAGTAAAGGCTAGCAGACTGCATGAATAATGTATTCAATTTATGACAACCTTTTGCCATTAGAGCTTTAGAGGCGAATCAAGAAAACATCTAACTCTTAAAAGCAGATTAATTAGGCATCTCCAGTCTCCTTTTTTGAGTTTTAGAGTTGAATTTTCTATCAGGTAAGCTCAGATGATACAAGAAATTCATTTTCTTCCTTATGAAAATGACATATACTGTTGCTTTGAAGTAACATTATGCACAATTGAGACACCTATGGGGAGTTTTGCAATCTCTGTCCCAAGAGATCTTTAAAAGCAAGACAGCTACATATAGGCTTGTTAATGGGTTAGTACAACTTTTCCTTAAAAAAAATTTAAAAGCTTTCTAAAACTATTACCTTTTGGTTTTGAGTATATCATAAACTTTTTGCCCTATAATAACTTTTATTTATTTTGGAGATTTTCTAAAGAGGCTTATTTGTTTCCTTGTTAACTTTGAACCAAGAAGGGGTATAAAGGACAAAAAAAATGCTGTTTTTTTAAAGCTCTGTCTACCTACTTACCTATCTCTCATTTTCCCAGTCTATCAAGTGTGTGCACCTCAGGACACGTTTGTTGAGCACCTAATGTGTACGGTGTTTTCTCCTATGTACTTCAAGGACACAAATAGATCTCTCTTGCTCTCAAGGAAATGAAAAGATAAATCACAATAAGTGGTGGTATTTGCTACATACTAAATTAGTGGCAAAGGTAAGAGACCCAGAGCAGTGTTGCTCGATATATAGCACTCAGGTTGGGGCCAATCCCCAAAATATTTGCTACGGTAATATAAATACAGGAACTGAGGATAAGCATTTAGAAACTGTTACAGAAATTTGACAGGGTGATTTTATGCTTCTTGAGTCTCATGTTTCTGGCCTTGTATTGTGTATGGCTTTATTATTTTAAATTCCCTTATTCTAGTAACTTTTTAAGTTATATTTTTCAAAAACACAAGTAGATGAATGGTAATTTAAAAAACAAGCCTGGTCCTTCACCCTGAGCAACACTTAGATAAAGGATATCCATATGTCTAAGCATCTTGTCTGCAGGAGAGTAGAGAAATACCCTATGGAAGAGAATGCACATGGATTCCCCTTGTACTCGGTTATTGTCAGAAAAAGAATCTCTTCTTTGACACCCTGCCTCTTCTGTCTGTCTCCGAAGAAATCTCCTCCCACCTTTATACATTTAGAGGCTGTCATCTCTAGAGTTATTGAGTATCACCATTCAGTCTTGAGGGTTTAGAACCAAAGAGTGAAAGTCACATTTCCTGCTAAAACCACAAGAATTTTACAAAAACCTAAGGAAAAGAAAGCTAGAGGAATGCTAGATTAAAAATTTTAAAGATATACCATCCAGGTGTGTTATATCATTTTCCAAACTTATTTGGATAGAGAAATCACCCAAAGGGCAAATTCCCATTTTCATATTTGCTTGACCAACTTCCTATAAAGCTAAAAGAAAAGATTAAAAGTCCATACCTTTAAAAGCTATGATATAAATACATATCAGATATTTTACATATGTTATTATATATTATAAATATATATTATACATTTTCTTATAGTGCATATATCACATTTTATCACATAATTTGTATGTGAAAAATTTATATAATTTATATGTGATAAAATATAATGAATTATGTAATTTTATAGATTATTAATATTGTACTAGCATAGATTTATGGAATTATGGAATTGAAAGAGATCTTCAAGCTTCTGCCAGGCATTTTGCAAAATGGAAATACTGTGAATACTTATATAGAGGCTTCTGTGCTTAAATACATTTGGATAGCTTTTTTTTTTAAGTAAATTTATTTATTTTTTTATTTTTGGCTATGTTGGGTCTTCATTTCTGTGCGAGGGCTTTCTCTAGTTGCGGCGAGCGGGGGCCACTCTTCATCGCGGTGTGCAGGCCTCTCACTGTCGTGGCCTCTCCCGTTGCGGAGCACAGGCTCTGGACGCGCAGGCTCAGCGGCCATGGCTCACGGGCCCAGTTGCTCCGCGGCATGTGGGATCTTCCCAGACCAGGGCTCGAACCCGTGTCCCCTGCATCGGCAGGCAGACTCTCAACCACTGCGCCACCAGGGAAGCTCCCGTTTGGATAGCTTTGAGTTAAAATTACTACTGCTAGATTTCTTAGAGCCTTTATTAATCTTTTCTGAAAAAGAAGTCTCTGAATTTTTGTTTTGCACTGTGTCCCGCATATTATGTGGCTGGTCTTGCTGAGAAGGCTTAACTGTGATGGGAACTTTCGCACAGAAACTTGAAGGATGTAAGAGAGAAACTGAGGCTATGGAGGAAGAGCATTCTGGGCAGAGGGAAAACCAAGTGCAAAGCTCTTGAGGGGCAGTGTGCCCAGTGCATTCTAGGCACAGAAAGGAGGACAAGAAAATGAGCAGCGGGGGAGGAAAAGCAGCTGAGATCACAGTGGTGCAGGTGGGGGAAGAGGCGTGAGGACTAGCATAGGGCCCTGGAGTTCTTTGGGGAGATTTCAGCTTTTCTCTGAGTGGGATGGAAACCCATAAGAGGACAGTTTTGAGCAGAGGAGTGACATGATCTGACTTAGTTTTTAACAGGATCACCTTTGCTTCAGGGTTGAGGATAGATTCCAGCAGTAGTGTGAGGGTAGGGAATGGGCAGGGAGAATATTAAGGCCAAAGCAGGGAGGCCACATAGGAGGCATTGACCATAATCCAAGCAAAAGATGATGGCAGTCTGGACCAAGGTGGCTGCAGTGGAAGTGGTGAGAAGTGGTCAGATATTGGGTATTTTCTGAAAGGGGCACAAACCATGCGTGCTGAAAGATTGGCTGCAGGATGTCAGAGAGGGTTGAGATGACTACAAGAGTTTTGGCTTACAACTAGAAGAATGGAATTGCCAGTAAATGTGATAGGGAAAACTGGATGGAGTGGGTTTTAGGAAAACGCTTCCATTTTGGACATGTTAAGTTTAAAAATTCAGAGTAAACGCTAGGATATATGCATTAGGACTCAGGGGAGATGCTGAGGCTGGAAACCAAATTTGAAAGTAGTCAGTTTACAGATGGTATTTAAAGCCAGGGGGTTGGATGAGATTCCATGGGAGAGGGAATTGATAAAGAGAAGTAGGACGCAGGTCTGAGCCTTGGGTCATTCTAAAGTGAAGTGACCAGGGAGATGAGAAAATACTTCCAAAGGAGGCTAAGAATTTTCAAGAATACCAGAATCTTTTCAATCATCATCATCCTCTTTTGATAATCATAATATTAATACATAATACCTATGTTGTAAGGATTTCAGGGCATTATAGATATTTAGAACAATCGCTGGCCCAGCATAAGCATTCAATAAATTATAGCTATTTTTGCTAATATTTAAAGATTGCTCTCTTCATTTCTCCAATAAGGAAACAGGTTTAGTAACTTCCAGAAGTTCACTAGCTAATAACTGACAAAACCAGAGTCACATCCAAGTCCTTTTGTCTCCAAATATCTGTGCTTTTCCCACTACTTTTCCTATATGACTTTGTTTCCAAATATTTTTACATAAACCAATGAGGAAATAAAATTCAAAAATCGTAACCATCAAGCACTTATTGAGCACTTTAATGTCCAGGAAACAGGTTGGAATGGAAATAGAGACTGTTACAACGTACTGAGCACTTAACACATGGCAAGCATTGTGTTATCCCGTTTAACAGGAAAGAGGAAATACTATGACCGCTTTTTACAAATAAAGAGTGTGAGTCCTGGAGAATAAAGAGAAGAGTTAGAGTGAGATGGGTGGACATGGGCAGGGGGCTGTTTCAGATGTACGGTTTCAGTTTGGGATCTTGGTCATCCTCAGCATTGACATTTTGTATTTACCAGCTCACCTGGGAATATGAGCAATTGGCCAAAACTTCTTTTTGTTTCGGGAGTGCCTATTCATTTATTTGTTTTCAGCTTTATAATGTGTGATTGACAAGTAAGCATCGTAAGTATTTAAGGTGTACAATGTGATGGTTTGGTATAAGGAAGGTACACCTGCACAGGGGAAGCTTAAATTCTATCAACAATTTTCTCTGGAAATTTTCTCCTTCCTTCTTACCTCCCTCGCTTCTTCCTTCCCTTGCTCCTTCCTTCATTTCTCCATTCCTTTCTTCTTCCATCCCTCCCACCCCTCCTCCCTTCCTTCTTTCCTTTCTCCCTTCCTCTCTTAGTAGATAGATGGATAGAATTTGATATTTGGGACTTAAGGAAATTCCAGTTTAAAACGGCTTGTGTCTGATTACTTGTTTGACCACTTACTGAAATGTGACATTAGCATGTAATGCCTGAGGTTAGCTTCATTTGAAATTAGTCCTTGAACACTAAACATTCTTCATATTTGTTCCTGAAAAGCTAAAGGAATACAATTCATGAGGCTTGTGTGCAGAGTTATTTGCAAATGTTTGTCTCAAACATTCTAGCCAGCCTGCCACTTTTGGTCATAGCTGGGTAGCTCCTATATGACAAACCTCGTTAGAAATAACAACATAAAGTCTGGAAAGAATATAAGAAACAATTACCTGAGGCATTACCAAAATGGGCAGAATCTGTGGGGGGATTGACACTAGGAAAAAGGAAATGGTGCTCAGTGAGTTTCCTGTTTTTATGGCAAGCCACAGTATTACTGGCTTGAAGAATTAAAGAACATAGCAATTACAGGAAAAGAGGAGAGTCCCTGGATTAATAGGACAGAGAGACAGAGCCATAAACTCTGTGTTTAAACTTTTGACCAAGTCTCTGGCTGATCTCTAAACTATACATGCATAGTTTAGGTACAAACGCCTAACAGTTCATCCAAAGTTCAAAGAACTAAACTAAAATTTCAGCTGCTGCCCACAACAGAGAGACAAAATTTTGCAGCTGTGTTCAGCCAAGTTAACTGATAAAACAAACAAATAAAAATCAATACTCCTCAGAGGAATATAACACTATCAAGAGTCTAAACAATGTATTATTCACAATTTCCAGGATACGACTCAAAATTATTTGACATTTAAAGAAACAGGAAAATGTGACTCGTAGTTAAGAGACAATCAGTGGAACGGACTCTGAGATAACACAGATTTTGGAATTATTGGACCACAATTTAAAACCAGCTATTATCCTCATAATCTAAAAGACAGAAAAACCAGCAAAAAAATAGAAACCATAAAATTCAAATGGAAATTTTATAACTGAAAAATGTAGTATATGCCATAAAAGTCACTGGATAGGTTTAACATCAGTCAATTTCAAGATAATCAATAGAAATGTTTCAACATGAAAAACAGTGATAAAAAGGATTTATCAGAACAAAGCCTCAGAGAGTTGTGAGACAATATCAAAAGGTTTAATATATATATAATTGAAGTCTCAGAAGGAAAGGAGAGCTATACTAGGACATAAAATATTGTGAAGAAATAATGGCTGAAATTTTTTCCAAATTTGGTGAAAGACACAAAATTACATATTGAAGAAACTCAACCAATACCTAGCAAGATAAATAAAAAGAAAACCATATCTAAGGATATCACGGGCAAATTTATGAAAACTCAAAGAGAATAACTTGAAGGAGGCCAGATGAAAATGACACATAACTACAGAGGAATGATGATTGGAGTGGCCATTGACTTCTCATAAAAAATGATGGAGACCAGAAGATAGTAGAACATTTTTAAAGCACTGGGAAAAAGGCCAATCCAGAATTTTATATCTACCAAAAATATCCTTCAAAAATTAAGGCAACTAACACATCATTGTAAAGCAATTATACTCCAAAAAAGATGTTAAAAAAAAATTAAGGCAAAATAATGACATTTTCAGATAAAAGAAAACTAAGAGAATTTATTGGTAGCACACCTATGCTACAAGAAATGCAAGAGAAAATTCTCAGACTAAAGGAAAATGATGTCAGATAGAAACAATAACTTTTAGGAAATAATGAAGAGAACTGAAAATGGTGAATATGGGAATAACAATAAAACACTCTTCCCTTTACATTCTTTAAAAATTTATGTGACTGACCCCCAAATTATAACATTGTAATAAGCAGTTAGTAATGTATGCTCTGTATTATAGAGTTAGTA
Organism: Delphinus delphis; assembly: GCF_949987515.2. NCBI lineage: Eukaryota > Metazoa > Chordata > Mammalia > Artiodactyla > Delphinidae > Delphinus > Delphinus delphis. Next base: position 83,643,124 of record NC_082693.1, on the reverse strand, counting down.
ACATAACTGTATCATAAAACAGTAGGAGGGATAATTTTATCTTTACTATTGTATACATTTTGCCTGAAGATACAAAATTAACTCACAGTAAACTGAAATGTTAAGGATGTCTGTTGTAGTTCATAGTGAACACTGAAAAATAATGCAAAGAGGGGCTTCCCTGGTGGCACAGTGGTTGAGACTCTGCCTGCCAATGCAGGGGACATGGGTTCATGCACTGGTCCGGGAAGATCCCATATGCCTCAGAGCGGCTAGGCCCGTGAGCCGTGGCCACTGAGCCTGTGCTCCGCAACAGGAGAGGCCACAACAGTGAGAGGCCCGTGTACCGCAAAAAATAATAATAATAATAATGTAAAGAAGTTTAAGTCATATCTTAAAAAAAATCATTGCCAAGACCAGTGTCAAGGAGATTTTCCCTTGTTTTCTTCTAGGTGTTTTATGGTTTCAGGTCATACATTTAAGCCTTTAATTCACTTTGATTTAATTTTTGTGAGTGGTATAAGGATCCAATTTTGCTCTTTTGCATGTGTATATCTAGTTTTCCCAGCACCATTTATGGAAGAGACTATCCTTTCTCTATTGAGTATTCTTGGCTGTTTTTAAAATATTAGTTGACTGTATATGCATAGGTTTATTTCTTTCCTTTCAATTCTGTTCCATTGGTCTATGTGTCTATTTTTATGCCAGTACCATACTGTTTTGATTACTCTAGCTTTGTAATATAGTTTGAAGTCAGAAAATATGATGCCTTTAGTTTTGTTCTTCTTTATCAGAATTGCTTTGGTTATTGGGAGCCTTTTATGGTTCCATATGAATTTGGGGATTATTTTTTCTATTTCTGTAAAAGATGCCATTGGAATTTTGATAATTGCATTGAATCTGTGACTTTGGATAGTACAGATATTTTAACAATATTCTTTTAATCCATGAACGTAAGATATCTTTCCATTTATTTGTGTCTTTTTCTGTTTCTTTCATCAATTTCTTATAATTTTCAGTGTACATATCTCTCACCTTCTTGGTTAAATTTATTCCTAAGTATTTAATTGTTTTTGAATCTATTGTAAGTGGGATTGTTTTCTTTATTCCTTTATGCAGGTAGTTCATTGTTAGTGTATTGAAACACAACTGGTTTTTGTATTTTGATGTCTGTGCCTTTGAAGGAGCAAACATCTCTTCCAGTCTTTACAGATTGGTTTTGTCAGGTTAAGTCCTTCTGTCAGTTCCCTGGGCTGACAGGATTACCTCTGGAATTATAGTCATGCTAGACTGGAGCTAGTTTTGATGCTGCCACTAGGTCTACAGTGGGGTCTGCCATTAGCAGGCTTGTTACAAAGGGCTGGGGTAGGCATGGATCCTTTCTGGTCTCTGGGTGGATGGGATTGCCTCAAAGACCTTGTTCAGTTGGGTGATACAGGGACAGGGGTCCACTTTACAGTCCCCAGTTGGGTCCTCAGTCAGTGGGCCTATTACCAGGTGCACAGATAGGTGTGGCTGCTGCCAGGTCCCTGGGAGGGCTCCTGTCTAATCACTGAATGTGTCCCTGGGTGGGCAGGACTTGCCCTGGACTGTGGCTGAGAGGGGCCAGAACCAAGCCATGGGTCTGTTTCGGGTTTCACAAGCCAAAATTGAGGTCTACAGACCTGACTCTGGAGGCATGGATGGGCGTGTCTCCCACCAGTTCCCTGGGTGGGCTGGACTGCTCCCTGACTGTGGCTGGAGGGGCTGGAGCCATGTACAGGGCCTTTTCAGGATCTCTAGGGGGCACAGACAGGTATGTCCTTTATCAGGTCCCTATGCCAGCAGGACCACTTGCAGACTATGGCTGGGATGGTCAGAAGCCCCATTAAGGGGAAACTTTCAGAATCTACAGTCTGGCTGAGTTTGCTGGCTTTGCCTCCAGAGGTTCCTGGACCATAGCTGAGAGGGGCTAGAGCTGGCTCATGGGCCACTTCAAGTCAAAGACTGGGACCAAGTTCTGTATGCTTATTATCCCATGCACAGGTGGGTGTGACTCCTTCTCAGTCCCTTGATGTATGGTGCTGGTGACAGGACCAAGCCAAATGGGCTGTGGCTGAGTCCTTGGGAATATGGAGTTGTTGCTAGGTCTGTAGCCAGGACCACGGTTGGTGAGTCAGCCACCTGGGTGCTAGCCTCAACATGGCTCTCCTCGGTCTTGGACTATCCCAGTGCTTCACCGTCTCCTACCTGGATTACAAAGCTCCCACAAAGGCACTTTTGTCCATAGATGGGTGCCAAATTATTGCTGTTCAGAGGTGACAAAGGAGAGGACACCTTATTTAGCCATCTTGCTTTCATCACTCTCCACAACCTTGGTTTTCTGATCCAACATTTTTATGGCATATTAGTCAGGTTTCTCCACAGAAACAGAACCAATAAAATATATATAGAGAGAGAGATTTATTATAAGGAATTGGCTCACATAATCATGGAAAATGGCAAGTCCAAATCTTCAGTGTTAGCCAGCAGGCTCAAGACCCAGGAGAGCTGATGGTACAGATGAACTCCATAGACCATCTGGTGGAGGATTCCTTCTTGTTCCAGGGAGCTGGTCTCCTTGTTCTATCAGGTTTTCAACTGATTGAATGAGGTCCACCCACATGATGGAGGGCAATCTGCTTACTTAAAGTTCACCAGTTTAGGGCTTCCCTGGTGGCGCAGTGGTTGAGAGTCCGCCTGCCGATATAGGGGACACGGGGTCGCACCCCGGTCCGGGAGGATCCCACATGCTGCGGAGCGGCTGGGCCCGTGAGCCATGGCCGCTGAGCCTACGTGTCCAGAGCCTGTGCTCCGCAACAGGAGAGGACACAACAGTGAGAGGCTGGCGTACCGCAAAAAAAAAACAAAAACAAAAGTTCACCAGTTTAAGTGTTAACCATATCCAAGAACACCTCCAAGTTGACACATAAAATTAACCTTCACATATGGCTACTTATTCTTCACTGTTTTCAAGAGTCTTGATGTTACCTGGTAAGAATATTTGCTTTATTCCAAAGTCTGCTGGCGGTGGAAGGGAAGACATCTGAGGCCAGGCAGTGCTGAGTTTATATCCTGACTCTGTGAGAATTTAGGCGTTTATTCATTAAGCTCTAAAACTCATCTGCTTTATCGGTATGATTAAAATTAAAATGTCCTTGAGGCATATAGTTGCTAAAAAGATTAAAATAGTACACACTAACAGAATGTCTGGTACATGGAATATATTTAAATAAATATTAAATCTTTTCCTTCCTTATTCTCAATTTTCTGTAGTTTTCATATGCCAAGGATATTATCTTTAGATACTTTGTCTTATTCAGGGAGTCATTAGCTGTAAACTAGCAAAAACCTGCCGAAATTAGCTCAACTAAAAAGAAAAGTGGGGCAAGTGAGATTAATATTATAAGAGGCACTCTTACATAGTTCTTTAAAAAGGAAATTAGAATCAGCTGAGCCTCGCTGGGAAGGAGCTGGGAACTGGGCTCAGCCTCCGTGGTGTCTGCCCCATTCATTTCTCTACGGTGTAGCTTCCTCTCATTTCTACTTCACTCATCACTTCTGCTCCTCCTTCAGTTTGGTTTGCATCTAGTTTTGGTCAGAACTGACTCTGCTCCAGCTTGGTGTGATGTTAGTTCTCTCAAGAGTGAGAATTTGATTGGCTATAGGCCACCCAATAGACTTCCTGACACCAATGCAAGTATCCATCTTGGTCCAATCAGGGGGTATGACACGGTACAAGCATGGTCACTTAGTTTTGCCTGTCAGGGAAGAGAGTGATAGAAAAGAGACTTCTATAGGGAAATACACTCCCAAAACATGTTGACCATTGCCCCTTCACTTTCCACCTATCAAATTCTGCATTTTTTTAAATTTCAGAGATAAACACTCTGTGCTCTGAGGTTTTCTTCTCCCAGTGCTTCCTCCAGAGAAGAAAATTCTGTTTTCCCAAGAAAACTATGTTTTATTTCCCCAAGCTGAGATAACTCCAGTTTATCCACCCTCTTTTTAATAAGACATCTTAAAAGACTGTTTGAGCTGACATTCTCCCAAGAGACAGAGTCTGTGGGCTTACTTTCTTATTGCCATGCCATTTAATTTAATTATGTCATCTTATCATTGCTACACATAATCTCAGGGGACCCTGGGAAATCGGGCCATGCTGAATACTTTGCATTCCAAGTATCTCATTCTCTTCTCATCAAATTGTAATTATCTTCACCCTCATGCTCTTTATACAAAACGACCATCCCAAGATAGTTATGCCCACATGGTCCAAACCAAATGGAGACTTAAGGTATTATCTGATCAATTTTTACCAATTTTGACAACTGGTTAAGGTAATTAGAGCAGGAGGAAAGGGATCTCTTTTTCTCAGAGTTTTGTCTTCTGGTCTAAATTGCTCATGTCACAGCTTTGTATCTTCTCTTTGCTTGATGGCTACACCTACGTTTTCTCAAGTCACAAAGCTTATTATCCAGGCAGCTTAGAAAATTTTCAGCTTTAGCCACCATTTTTCCTGGGAAGAAAATTTTCATGGGTAAAATTATTCATTTTAGAGTATACAAGGCCAAAATTCACTCTGGCATTTTACCTTATGAGACCAACGTTTGCATACAAAAGATCTACATACTATGTAGAATGCATAAAAATGCAAACGTATTTTTAGTTTTTCTATGTAGCCTTCATAAAGCTTGGCAACTCCTTCCCCAAAGCCCTTAAATAATGCACTTGAATTTGAGATAGGTTAATTCAATAAAAGCTTTACTTTCTTTTCTGAAGGCCCCTGAGTGACCAAATGCTGGTGTGTTTTTGACACTGCCATAAAACAGTGTAATCTCACTCATTTATCAATTTTTGCTCAGGAGGACCTGAAGCTGAGCTCATTTAGAAGCTGAATTATCTCTGGCCCTCAGAGCCAGATGGCAAGTTCCTGTGAAGGTGGGGGAATATTGCTTCCAGGAATTATTGGAAAGTAATCTCCACACCTGCCGTAGCCTGTGGAGCAGACTGATAAAAACAGAACATGCTACATTCCTCCCACCAACCCACAGCCCCAAACACTCCACAGCCAGAACCCTATTCAGCATGAAATGTAGAAGTGATTGCCCCCCGTGCTTACCAGTCCCATTTGACCCAAACTCTCACAAATACTAACTCTATATTTTCGAAAAGAAAAATTGGATTAGCTATCGCTTTCCATCCAGGTGCTTAAATAAGTCTTTTCTTCTTCTTGTCGTTATGAAATGGCATGGTCAAAGACAGAAGAATGGGAAACACTCATGGGTGTGTTTACCAGAGTATTATTAAAGAGAAGGAATTACTTTGCTTCAAAGGTGGAGGTTTACAATACCTGTATAATGTTTCTAAAGGGGATAATGAAAGGTTTGGCCAGAGTTCTACTTCTTATACTTATGGGGTTTTTTGACTTGTATGTATATGTTAAACACACACACAAAATATATCTGTAATATATGTATTCCATATACCCTGCCTACCTTCTGGGGTTATCAAGAGAATGATTCAATACTTACCTGGCGGGGGCGATACCGTGATCACGAAGGTGGTTTTCCCCGGGCGAGACTTATTCATTGCACTCCGGATGTGCTGAACCCTGCAATATCCCCAAACGTGGTAAACTCGACTGCAGAATTTGTGGTAGTGCGGGACTGCGTTTGCGCTTTCCCCCATAAAGGAAAAAAAAAGGAAGAGAGAGTGATTCATTCATTTTCTTACTTAATAACTGTGTTTGGTTGAAGGGATCCCAAAATGGAGAAGGCATGTTCTAGTTTCTAAAGGAATCCATCTTGGAGAAAGGATTAAATTATGTAATGATATGGACAGTAACTCACAGTGTTTAAGAAAGTTGTCATTGTGCTAATATGTTTTCATAATTGTGGACCTTTTATTTTCATCCAGAACTACTAGATATAGGTGCTTTCAAAATTATTGGAGCAGGATGGTTTATAGCAAAGACATATGCTGTGTTGGTATTTTCATAGTTCTATTAGAATCTTATCATTTTAACAGGAATGCTTCTTACTATTTTCCTTTGGCTGTATTAAATTAATCAGAAAAAAGTGCTAGAGGTTCTAAAGCCAGCCAGACCTGCAGCTGACTCTTGGTTTTACCAATAAGTCACTGAGTTACCTTGGGGAAAAAAAATCACATAAACTCTCTGACCTTTATTGTCCTCATCTATTAAATGGGGATAACAATCCTTAATTTTCAAGGGTTTTTTTTTATGAGTTATATATGATTCTGTATTTAAAAAGCACCTAAGAGAGTAAGTGGTTCTATAAATGGCAAAAATAAATGGTGGTCAGATATTGCTCTGCGGAAAACCTGGTCATTATAATATGACAAATTAACTGAAGAACTCAGACAAGTTGATACCTTGTCAAGCCCAACTCTAGAGAATCATCTCAAGGAGGTCTCGAAATTAAAAAAAAACTATATGAATTCTGTAGGAGATTTTTATCGTATTAAATAAGGCTAGAAAATCTTGGTGTGATATCCTTCTCAGTCTGCTAGGAGAAAACATGTTAAATCCAACAAGAGGATGGGGACCTGCTTTTTTTTCCTTCCAAGAGGGATAGCTCTTAATCAGAGTGCATTCTCCATTCAAAATAATCTGTGAAGATTGGCATGAAAATGCAGATTCCTAATTGAACAAAGACAATTATTTCCAGATTGAAGTACAGTGGTGAATAGCTCTGTGCTCCAATTACCGCCAGACTTTTATTTCAAATGGGAAGCTGAAATCACAGATGAGTTCGCCTTAATTGGGAGAAATGGCTGAAATTGTACTTTTAATGCCCTACTGTAACATCGTCTATGTAGGTCATCTTTTTTTCATGTACACATGACAGTGCCCTGTTTATGTCCATTTGGGACAGCAAGCTGTGATGGTGAGAGGGATAGCCTTTTTTACAAACAAAGGTAGAAGCATCCAAAAGTTAATCAGAGCCATAAAACTGTATAGCTTGTAAATAAAGGAATGGAAGAGTACATTCTTTTTTATAACTATGTGTGAATTCACTGACTAACATGAAAACCTAACTCAAGATAGCATTTGTTCAAGCAAGATTTTCCATGATCCTGATTACTCCTTCGTAATGTATCCACTTAAAAATTATCAGAGGGTAGCCCAGTCATGAATACAAGGGCTCACCAGATTAGGGTAGGTCTAACAGATTTTCTAAAGATTGAAAAAAAGAAAATTCAAAGGAGAGACGAAGTCTGTGCTTCTCAAACAACCAGGAAGCACCAAAGGAGAGCCTATCGTATGGTTGAGTTGGAGGTGGTGCTGAGTTGACAGAGATGAGGGTGCGGAAACTTTGTCAGTAAAGATTCCTCTTCTCAGGTCCTCTGTCACTCCAACTGGGGAGTCTAGATCGGACACATGAAGCCTTGTCACCAACCACCATGAACCATATGTGTTTGTGTAGACGTTTCCTGTTTTCAAAGGGATTTCACAAACTATTTCGTTGCATCTTCGTCCTTCCAAATTCCAAGCTAGGTGTGGTAGATATCACCATCTCCTTTTACAAATGCAGAAACTAAGGTCCAGATCCTTGCTTAAGGGGCAGAGTGAATGAGTATAGGGCTAGGATGAGGACCCAGCCTTTGATTAACGATAACCAATCCAAAGTGTCACATGTCGCTGGAAGAATCCTAAATGACTTCCATGCCTTAGTGTGAAAGACATGCCACTGTCTTTCAGGCCGTAGAAATAATAAGAAAAGTAACTGTGCTGTCTGTCATCTTACAGTCATTGGCTTTCACAATTAGCTAGATATATCCCACAGATGTGGAACCTGGGGTGCACAAAGGTTAAATGACTTTTCCAAAATCCAACAATTAGTTAAGTGTTAGAGCTAGACCCAAACGAGCCTCACTGACTCCAAACCCTGTGCTTTTTCCTTTCACCAGGAGAGACCCAGGTTTCCACATCCATCCCTTCTGCTGCTCTTCACAGAATTTATTCATTCGTTCAACAAAAATCACAGCAGTGGACAAAATAGACCCAAATCCCTGTCCCTATAGAGCTTACCTATTCTAGTAGGAAAAATAGACATTAGGCAAAATAAGTAAAAAGATACTGTACGTTTGATGGCGGTAAGTGCTATGGAGAAAAATAAAGCTAGAAAAGATTTTCTGGAGACTGAGAAGTTGCAAGTTTAGATCAGGTCATCTGGGGAAGCTTCACTGAAAGGTGGCAGTTCAGCAAAGTCCTGAGGGAGGTGAGCGAGGGAAGCTGCATTTCAGGCGGAGGGAGAAGCAAGCAGTCTGGCCTCAGTGTTTGCCTGGCTTGGTCAAGGAATAGCGCAGAAGCGAAGGTGGCCGTAACTGGGTGGGCAGGGGGCGAGGGAGTACGGGAGGAGGGCGTAGGGTAATGAGAGGTCAGACAGAACCAGGCTCAGGCCAGCTTGAGGACTTTTCCGAGTGAAATGGAAGCTATTTCAGGGTTTTGATTAGAGGACATCATCATCTGACTTATGTCCAAAGGATAGCTCTAGATCTTTACTGAGAATAGACTAAAAAGGGTCCAAGTTGGAGGCAGAAAAATCAACTAGGAGGCAGATAACAACAACAATATTTATTATATTATTAAATTAAAAGGGCATAAAGATGATTTATATTGGCTTCAGCTAGGGAGGTGGTAAGAAATGGTCAGAAAGATAAGAAATAGGGCTGGCTCTACCCCTGTTGCTGCCTGTTTGCCTTGGTTGCTAAAGTGTCTTGGAGATGCTGAGAGGGAGGGAGTCCTCACGGGAAAATGCTCCCAGGCGTGGCAGGCAGCCACAGGAGGGTCTTGTTCAGATCTCCCTTCAAGAGATAACCTGCCGAGGAGAGGGCCTGGTTGATGACCTCATCTGCACCCTGGATGCTGTGCAGCGGCGCTCTCACTGAGGCCACACTCTCCCCACGCTGCTCCCAGCCAGGTTCCTGCCTAATCAGGACTCCTCTCACAGGCCAGCTTTGCTCCAATCCCCCTTCATCTTGTCTCTCCCTTCACAGACCTGCACAGACTGACATCCCTGCCCTCTCTCATCCACCTTGGGCTTCAGTAGCTCTGTCTTTCTCTCTGCTGAGGTTCTTGGAACCCCAACTGGCATAGCCAATTGTTTGCGCTAGCCAATAGCAAAAATGATCCTACCACTAATAAAAAGAAATACAAACTGAGTTCTTACTATGTGCCAAAAACTGAGCTAAGTGCTTTACATGGAGTATATCTTTTTAATCTTTACTACAACCCAATGAGGAATGTACTATTTTATGTATGAGGAAACTGAGTCTTAGAAAGATTAATTGATTTCCCCAAATTCAAATATCTGGCAAATGGAGGAGTTGCCATTGAACTTGGGCAGCTTGGGTATAGAATCTAAACCCTGGCAACTATATCAGTCTCAGGACAGGGTCCTCCCACTGCCCTGCCTGACTGACTTCATGCTTCTTAGCTAACCTACAAACATCTTCATAAGATTTTAACCAAACTTATCCATGAGGTTCAGCAAGAAGCTAGTACCTTCGTACCCTAGTACCCTAGTACCCTGGTACCCTAGTACCCTAGTACCATCCCTGTAGTTAGAGTTTCCATTAACTTCCCAGGGTCATACAATTCCACCCATCTAGGAGAGAGCTGTTCTCATTTCTCTGCAAATATTGGTCTGATGCCTGGCTAGTGTCTTTGCCACCACATTTCATAATTTGTATTGTATTATTTTTAAGTGACAACTATTTCATAAACTATCACGGGATGAAGAAAAGAGCCCTGAATTGGGATCAGAAGACCAGATTTCTAGATCCAACCCCAATACTAAGTCAGTTCAAGATGTGCTCTATTGCTAGTCATGAAACCCCATCTGAACTAGTCGAGGCAAAGAGGGAATTTATTTGTTATCCAAACTGGGAAGTCCAAAGCGTGTCTCTAATTTCAGACATGACTGTGTCCAGATAACAGCATTAGGACTCTGTCTGTCTCACTGCATCTGTCACCTCTGTCTGCCACTGTTTGGGCTTTGTTCTCTGTAGGCCCATTTTATTTGACAGTAAAGATGGCTCTCCCCAACTCCACGCTACATTTTTCTTAACACTGGATATCACAAAAGAAGAAAACCTCTCTCTCTGTATTCATATAAATCCCTAATTAAGGACATGATTGGCCTTGTTTGGGGAAGGTGCTTGACCGTGAATCAGCCACTGGGTCCAGGATGATGACATATTCTGATGGGTAGTCGGGTCATGATACACCTCTGCAGGGGGGAATACAGGGCCAACTGATTAATCATCACAGCAGCAGGAGATATTTATTCCTGCAGTAAAAACAAAAAATGATGCTTGGCAAGTAAATGTAATAGCTTTACACAACTACCATCATAGGTCTTCCAAATATAAAACACATGCATCCCCTTTGCACGGCAACCCAAAGCTTCACCCGCCGGCCACATCCAGCTCAAAATCCCATCTCCTGGCTCATATGCAGTCCTTCAGATCTGGACCTGATGTGGCTCCCTGTGATGCAGCAAGTTAAAACAAGACATAAGTCATCTGACCCCACACGTCTCCCCCCCACACTCATATACACACATACAATACACTCGATATACGTCATACACACACATACAATATACTCAGTATACAACAGTGAAACAAGGACAGGCAACTTGCAACAAATGTCCTCCACTCGAGACAGAGAAGAACGGTAAACTAGCAGCCTCCAGTCTCTAGGAGTGACAAAATCCTCGACCTGGTAGTGGAGGAAGCTCCTTGATTGGATCCTAAATATGCGTTTTAGGATCTATTTGATTTTAGCCAGTTCTAAGGGCCAATAACCAAATCCAAAGTTCTTCCCTAAAGGAGTTTTTAAATCCTGCTTTATTCATTTTCTCGCCTTCTACCTCTTTCTTCCTCTCAATTTACTGTTGGCTCACTGGAGGTTATCGCAAGCAATAGCCATGATTAAGAAGGCAACACAATCTGAATTCTGCTACAAATCCAAGTCTTTCTAGTTAATTAAGAAATCTCTGGTGTCTTTTGTTATTATTATTATTATGGGTTTTTTTTTGCAGTACGCGGGCCTCTCACTGTTGTGGCCTCTCCCATTGCGGAGCACAGGCTCTGGACGCGCAGGCTCAGAGGCCATGGCTCATGGGCCCAGCCGCTCCGCGGCCTGTGGGATCTTCCCCGACCGGGGCACGAACCCATGTTCCCTGCATCGGCAGGCGGACTCTCAACCACTGCGCCACCAGGGAAGCCCAGATCTTTTGTTGTTTAACATCTTTCTGTTACTTCCTGCCATTTGGGGTCCAGAAGTAAGTAACTCTTTGCTATGAAACTCCCTCTATCTGGACCCTCTCTCTGTTCCCTTTCTTTTCTTTGCAATTATACCCAGGATCAACCTACACACACTAATATCTGGCTCTTCCAAATTCTTCATCTAGAGATACAAGCTCCAAAGGTATTTCTTCTGCCTTCCAATTGCTACAGGCAATAGTTTTATCAAGCATTTTCTTTTAGCACCAGGGATTTCTGGTCTCAGGCAGCTCTATTTTCTCACCACCTGACAACCAAATACTAAGCCATTACCATATATTTTAGACTTTGATTATGACATTACACCACTTCAGTTAGTGGTAAGATAATAAGCTACATGGCTGTGACAAATACTTCTAAAAATAAGTGATTCAAACACTATAGAGTTTTATTTCTCATTTATATACCAGTCTGGGGTCAATGTCCCTATTTTATGGTTGGGTCTCTGCCACAGTGATCATTTGAGGACCCAGGTTCTTCATATTATTTTAATCTCACAGATCCACTATACCTTAAAGCTTTGCTATCATCTTCATTCACTCAATAGACTGGAAAAAAAGAGAGCATGACAGCAAAGGAAACCATAAACAAGACAAAAAGACAACCCTCAGAATGGGAGAAAATATTTGCAAATGCAGCAACTGACAAAGTATTAATCTCCAAAATATACAAGCAGCCCATGCAACTCAATATCTAAAAAACAAACAACCCAATCCAAAAATGGGCAGATGACTTAAATAGACATTTCTCCAAAGAAGATATAGACTACCAACAAACACATGAAAGGATGCTCAACATCACTAATCATTAGAGAAATGCAAATCAAAACTACAATGAGGTATCACCTCACACTGGTCAGAATGGCCATCATCAAAAATTCTACAAACAATAAATACTGGAGAGGGTGTGGAGAAAAGGGAACCCTCTTGCACTGTTGGTGGGAATGTAAATTGATACAGCCACTATGGAGAACAGTATGGAAGTTCCTTAAAAAACTACAAATAGAACTACCATACGACCCAGCAATCCCACTACTGGGCATATACCCTGAGAAAACCATAATTCAAAAAGCGACATGTACCACAGTGCTCATTGCAGCACTATTATAATAGCCAGGACACAGAAGGAACCTAAGTGTCCATCAACAGATGAATGGATAAAGAAGATGTGGCACATATATACAATGGAATATTACTCAGCCGTAAAAAGAAATGAAACTGAGTTATTTGTAGTAAGGTGGATGGACCTAGAGTCTCTCATACAGAGTGAAGTAAGTCGGAAAGAGAAAAACAAATACCATATGCTAACACATATATATGGAATCTAAAAAAACTTGGTTCTGATGAACCTAGGGGCAGGACAGGAATAAAGATGCAGATGTAGAGAATGGACTTGAGGACACAGGGAGGGGGAGGGGTAAGCTGGGGCGAAGTGAGAGAGTGGCATGGACATATATACACTACCAAATGTAAAATAGATAGCTAGTGGGAAGCAGGTGCATAGCACAGGGAGATCAGCTCACTGCTTTGTGCCCACCTAGAGGGGTGGGATAGGGAGGGTGGGAGGGAGATGCAAGAGGGAAGACATATGGGGTTATATGTATATGTATAGCTGATTCACTTTGTTATACAGCAGAAACTAACATAACATTGTAAAGCAATTATACTCCAATAAAGATGTTTAAAAAAAACCCACAACTATATTATTTTATAGTTCTGGAGATCAGAGGCCCTAAAGTCATGGTTGATTGGCAGGGCTGAGCTCCTTCTGGAGGATATAGTGGAGAATCCATCTCCTCGCCTTGTCCAGCTTCTAGAGGCCACCTGGATTCCTTGCTCATGGCCCCATACTGTATTCAAAGACAACACCATAGCATCTTCCAATCTTTCTCTCTGCTTCCCTTTTCACTTTGCTTTTTTCTCTCCAATTCTCCTATTTCCTCTTTGTGATTACATTGGCTCCACCCCAATAAACAACCTACCTCCAGGTCCTTAACTTAATCTGTTTTGGAAAGTCCCTTTTTCCATGCAAGGCAACATATTCACAGGTTATAAAGATTAGGATGTGGACATCTTGGGGGTGGAAGGTGGTTGGCATTATTCAGCCTGCCACACATGTATTATCTCAATCTCACAACAACACTATGGAGTTGAAGTTAATTGTTTTTCCTTTTATAATCAAGGAAACAGACTAAAAATGATTGAATAAACTAATGAAGTTTTAGTACATGGCAAATAAGCCATCACACTCAGATCTATTTAAAAAAAAGAGAGAGAGCATGGAAGGACCTACCCACTTAAAGCTTTGCCTCAAAAATGGCATATGTCACTTCCACTCACATTCTATTGACTAGAATTTAGTCACTAGGACTCACTTAACAGCAAGAGACTGGGAAATGTAGCCTAGCTGTTAGGCCAAGAAGAAAAGGAAACAAATTTTTGGTAAACAGCTAGGAGACTCTGTTGTACTAAGTAAAGAAAAAGTGTGTCTAAAGGGAGAAAGTGTTTTTAACTGCCGGCTGAAGCTTCGGGACCAAAGAAGTTGAGAGGTGATATATTACTAAATGACTTGGATTGTTGATTTTAATGAGAGTTTCTACAGAACTAACCAGATACAAGGTGGATTGCCAGAGGTTGAGAAATGAGTGGGAGGTGAAGCAATGGAGGCAGCACATGTAGTTGATCCTTTCTAAACCCTTGGGTGTGAAGGCATTTCCTATAACAAAGGGTTAAATCAAAAGAGCAGAGACTATGTAGACCAGGAAATAGAGTATATCTAGTATAGGGGCATGTTATGAATTAAACTGTGCCCCCACAGAAAAGATATGTTGGAGTCCTAACTCCCAGTACCTCAGAATGTGACCATTGGAGATAGGGTTGTAAGAGAGGTAATCAAGATAAAATGAAGTCATTAGAGTGCGCCCTAATCCAATATGGTGTTCTTATATTGCCTTGCTATATGCAAGGTGCAGAGCTAATCATTATCTCATGGACCCTTCCAATAACTCCACAAGGAGGATATTATTAACTCTCATTTTTACAGATTAGGGAACTTAGGCTTAAATGAGTTAGATATAGGATCTAGTCTTCAATCAGTACAGGAAACAGAATCCTCTCTATGTATTCAAGCAGAAAGAGATTTCATACAAGGATCTGGTTACTTAGTAAACCATTGTGAGAGTTGGAGAACAGAACCTTTTAGGCTGGGCCTCTATGAGTGACTCCCAGAAAACTGGTGCCAAAGAAGTGGCTACCTTTGCCACATCTTCTGGAATTGTGGATTCGGTGAGGTTGTGATGAAGCAAGAGGCTACCCCTGCCACCACCACCTAACATCCAGCAGTTAAAATGGATATTGGGATGTTGCATCAGGGAAAAAAATGGTCCCTAGGACTTTGCTTGCCAACAACAAAAGCTAGAATAGAACACTAGTCTTGCCTCGCTTTCACTTTCCAAATCTCACATTAGTGCATCTAACTGATGAAATTTACTTTGTATCCAAAAAAAGAGCTTCAAGGGAATCTGATAAATATAGTGTTTAGCTTTCTAACCTCTATAGTATCAGGTAGTGTGTAGCATGGATTTGAAATGGTTGCTGCGGACCAATTCACCACAAACACCAGAGATGGTTATTAATAACCTAGGATTAAAACAAAATGCTTCTACTACTTTCATGCTGTCCCTAGATAAGTCCATGGGAGAATTTCCCAATCTGAAGTTGTACAACATTGTTTTGCAGGATGTTAGTAGTTATCTTATAAAAACGCACTTGGGAAGCCCTAGTTTATACCAAGTAAAACATGTTTCTTTACTGCAGGACTTCTTGGAACCTTTCATATGTATGCAGGTTATCTATTACCACAATAATGCAAAGTAACTCATCTCATAACTTGATAGCTTAAAAGCCAGTTATTATTGCTCATAAGTCTATCAGTTGGCTGGATGGCACTACAGATCTTGACTGGGCCTGCTCACGTGTCTGGGAAATGGCTGGCTGTTGACTGCTCTATCATGGCCTCCACCATGACGACAACATCAACTTGGTTCTTCTCTGCCTGTTGCATCTTCTATGAGACTAGCTGGAAGAGAAAGGCAAGGAGTAAGAGAGGGAGCAGAAAAGCACAGTACATCAAGGTCTGCTAATATCCTATTATCCAAAGTGAGTCACATAGCCAAATAAAGGATGGATCAAGGCGCTAAGGAATATACTAGACCTTTTGATGGAAGGACTTGCAAAGTTCCATTGTAAAAGACATGGATGTAGGGAGAGCTGAATAATTTGGGACATTAATGCTATCACTCTACCACAATACGCTAAAATGCAGGATAATTCTTCAAGAGAAGGATAACATATAAAACATTTTCCCAACTTATTTGACTAGGGAATATTCTTTTATTGAGAAGGTTCTGGGGACACCAATTTTAGAAAAACAAAGTTATTGCAAAGTTAACTTGTACACATTTATTTATATGTCATACCCTTTCCCTAAAGACACATCTTCATTTTAAGAGAAACAAGAAAAACTGTTCCCCTTAAACAATTTACATCATATTCTTTGGGCTTGGAAGGTGTAGTGCTGGGAAGTCACCCTATCTGCTATCAACAGGTAACAGACTTTCTAGGTGAAAGGCATTTCCTATAACAAAGGGTTAAATCAAAAGAGCAGAGACTATGTAGACTAGGAAATAAAGTATGTCTAGTATAGGGGCATGTTATGAATTAAACTGTGCCCCCACAGAAAAGATATGTTGGAGTCCTCACTCCCAGTACCTCAGAATGTGACCATTGGAGATAGGGTTGTAAGAGAGGTAATCAAGATAAAATGAAGTCATTAGAGTGTGCCCTAATCCAATATGGTGTTCTTATAAGAAGAGGAAATCTAGACACAGATACATAAGGAGAATGCCAGGTGAACATGAAGACAGCCATCTACAAACCAAGGAGAGAGACCTGGAACAGCTTCTCCTCTCACAGCTCTCAGAAGGAACCAACCCTGCTGACATCTTGATTTCAGGCTTCTAGTCTCCAGAACTGAGACAATACACTTCCGACATTTAAGCCACCCAGTTTGTGGTACTTTGTTATGACAGCCCTAGCAAGTGAATACAAGACCTCTGTTGTTTTTTGCCGGCCTATCATCCATTCTTCCTATGGTTCTTTTGGGGACCTTCTCCTCCCCTCCTCTTAGTTCCTGTGGTTCTTCTGGATCTGATTCAATCTGTAGCTCCAGGAGCTAGCAATGACCCAGGCTTAATCAATCAGTGTATCCCATCCCCTGACCACAGTGATTGGTCAGTGAAAACAGGCCAGGTTTTTTGATGAAATTTTTTTCAGGAGTTGCCATGCTGATAGAATGTAGGCCTGGAGCTAGTGGTGGCCACCTTGCTAGCATGAGGGAATTACCTTCCTGAGAGTGGACCCAATGCAGAGAAAATCCAATCTGAGAGATGGGGAGTACAAGAGTTCTGTAATATGTAATTTGAGCTCTTGGATACAACTGTTCCTGAAACTGCATACTCCTCTACTTTTCCACATAAATCCAATAACTTTTCTTTTATTTGGATTTGATTTGAGTTTCTTTCCCAGCAACTGAAAGAATTCTGGTTAAATGATACTGCTAGTTATTCCTATCTGCTTCCAACTGCCTCTTGACTTTCTCCAGTCACATTTTCCTAACCCCATCCTGGATTCTCCATCCAAGAGGCCCTCCCACTGGGCTTCCCTGGTGGCGCAGTGGTTGAGAGTCCGCCTGCCGATGCAGGGAACGCGGGTTTGTGCCCCGGTCCGGGAAGATCCCACATGTCGCGGAGCGGCTGGGCCCGTGAGCCATGGCCGCTGAGCCTGCGCGTCCGGAGCCTGTGCTCCGCTATGGGAGAGGCCACAGCAGTGAGAGGCCCGCGTACCGCAAAAAAAAAAAAAAGAGTCCCTCCCCTTTATACTCATGGAGAAACTCCAGTACGGAAGTGAGTTTAAGTAGCATTTATACACCTTTCATCTTCCTTGCTCTACATGAAACTTGAAAGAAAAGGTAATCCTAATCTAATCTTTTGCAGACTCCCTTCCTCCCTATGTCTCCTTTTTAAGCACACATTCAACCTCAGTTAGAGAACATTTTGCTTTAAAGTATCAAGGACATTTTGAAGGAAGAATGTGAGAAAAATATAGGTTTTGGTAAATTGTATCACTCATTGCTAAGTAACATCAAGTGAGTAATTAAAATTGAGAATGGAATACCCAAAATGATTAAAAGTGGGCAAAATTAACTAAATACCTAGGATTCCCAAACAAGTCTTCTTCTTTTAGAGTAAAAATATAAATTTGAAAATAAATATTGTATAAGTAGAATGCATGTGTAATTTTACTTTTGACCATGAAATGAAATATTTGGACAGGAGGTGAAAATAAACTGAGCTGTCTGTGGTCCTGAAAATACAATTATTAAGAACATGGATACTTTTTATTATTTACTTTTATTACAAGAAATGATGAAACGTTTTCCCATAAAGACAGAATGACTCTTAAAGAAGTCTGAATACAGATAATTTAATCTCATTTTCTTTGACTTTAAGTACTCCTAAGCAGATAAATTAATGAAGCAGATTACTTTTCTCATTCTGACAGAGAGCTTTAAGTTACAGTAATGTACAGCTACAGAGTAATAGTAAATACAAACAGGAAAAAATACTAAACAGGAACTAGAATGTCTAACCTTCTTGGTCTCAATTATAATTTTCTTACGAGAAAAAACATCCAACTCTCTTATCAAAACTTAAATATTGTCACATAATTTTCTTTGTTAGATTTCTCTTTCTAATATTTATAAACAAGAGCCTTTTCACAATTATGTTATTTCTTTTATTATGGTATTTATTTTATTTATTTATTTATTTTTGTGGTACGTGGGCCTCTCACTGCTGTGGCCTCTCCCGTTGCGGAGCACAGGCTCCGGACGCGCAGGCTCAGCGGCCATGGCTCACGGGCCCAGCCGCTCCGCGGCATGTGGGATCCTCCCAGACCGGGGCACGAACCCGTGTCCCCTGCATCAGCAGGCAGACTCTCAACCACTGCGCCACCAGGGAAGCCCTATTATGATATTTAAATAAATGTAGTTCTATATTGCTGATGCTTTTTTGATGCTTTTTCTATTTTCAGCAGGTTTTAGAGCTTGGTTTGTTGTGTTTTGGGTTTTTTTTTTTCTGTTAAAGTTAGAGAGAAAAGAAACATTTCCGCAATATGGGTGTCCACCTTGGTCACTGAGCTTTCTGTAATATAGCTTTCCACAGGGTGGAAGACAGAAGTATGCCCGTGGATAAGGTATTACACATTCATATTATCAATGAGGAAAACTGAGTTTCACAGCACTTAACATTGTTCAATAAACAAGTTACAGGATTCAAACTTGACTGTCTAACTTTATGTCTAGTATTAGCCTCTCTCAAGAGGATGTTTAATCTCCATAGCCAGGTAGTAAGCTCCTAAAGACTTCAATTCATGTTATATCTTTTTTGATAAAGAAAAGCCACTTGACCTACGGTCAGAGCATTGAGCTTTGTAGTCGGACAGGCCTGGTTTCAAAGTTTGGACTCCTAGCCTGCTCTGAGCCTCCATTTCCTCATTTGTAAAACAAAGTTGACAATATCTACTTTGTATATATGTGTGTAAAGAGTTCAGCAAAGTATCAGATACAATACATCATAATGTTCAATAAATGTTAGCTTTTATATATGCTACATATGTGTGAGATATACAGATAGATGGCTGCAGTGATCGATACGTAGCACACAGCAGCTTGAATTCTGAGTAAGCAAAAAGAAAGTGATTTGGTGGGCTTTGTGGAAGGTACATTATGTGATAGCTCAGGTTCTCAAGTAACATCGAATGCCAATAAAAGAAAGTATACTGTGAGTCCCCCTAGCTCTCGGGAGGGACTCAATATGTTTCTGTCAAACTTGACTTATAGGTTGGTTTGCCTCCACACGCTTCTCTTTGCCTCATTCTGTACCGTCGTCTCTCTTGGCAACTTCTCTTATACCTGTGCTTCCCTAATTATCTCTAGACTCATTTATAAATCCAGCCAGGTGATTTTTTTTAGCGCTCTGGGTCTGCATCTCTTACTGCCTAATAGACTTTTCTGTGCCCTGGAGGTCCGTATGTCCTAAAATGAGCTCACGTTTATGCTCCGCGGCCCCTAGCACTTCATCCTCATTCCTTATCTCAGCAAATGAGACTCCAGTTGACTAACCGGAAACCCAGATTCTTCCTTACCCTCACATCCAATCAGCCCCCAACTATTAATTCTATCTTCAGAATATCTCTCCCTCCACATCCCTTCTCTTTCTCCACTCAGATCCTCCACTACCACTGCTTTCCTAGTTAAGATCTCCACCACCTCCTGTCTTTCTACGTGGATTAACAAATGGCAATATCATGTAGACTACACGCATCCTGTCTCCACTGTGTACAAACAACTCTTATGCCATGTATGAAGAGCCCAGTTCAAGATTGTCGGGCCTTTCATCTTAGCTATCTTTTCTCTAATACAGAATCATATTACAAATTTAAAATTAAGCATCATAGTTTATAATTTTAAATATTTTCATTAGAGTAAAACATGAAACAATATATTGATGTCTTTTGAAATTAAATTGCCCCAAAATATGAAAACATCAGCCTAGAAAATATAATCATTAAATTAAAAATTTTTAGTTCAGTTTCAAAAAAAAATCTTCATCATCTCTTTCCTACTAAATCTCCTTACCCTCTCCAATCCATCCTCTGTCCAACTGCCAAAGTGACACTTTTAACATAAAAACCTTATCATGCCATTTGTTCCCATGCTCACTCTCCTCCAATGGCCCCCTTCCTAACCACCTTAGTTTGCCTTGACATTTCAAGGATTTAAATAATAGTACTCACTTGAGAGGAGCCAGAGACAAACAGAACTCAAAAGGTCAGCTTTATTAATGAAAATACAGTCAAAACCAGGCTTAGTTTAGGGAAACAATAGCTTCCTAATCTTACACCCCAGAATTAGATTGCCTAACAGCTGGACACCCACAGACAGGTCTCTCCCTATAAGGACAGACTTCTTTTACAAGTGTCCAAGAATACATCAGAAAGGCTGCTCTATACGGGATAGACGAGAAATGGAGCCGAACTCCCTGCTCGCGGACAGGAGTGAGTGAAAAGGCAGAAAAGCTGGGAGAGTAATGCTAACAGAGGACCCCTTGCAGGGAAACATGGAGCCAGCAGAAATGAGACTGATCATCCCAACCTCGAGAGTAGACACATGAGCAAAGCCCTTTATGTTGTCACCAATTAACTCTCCAGCACCTCCCCTGCCAGCCCTGTTGACTGCCTCCCTTCTCTGACTTCCATAGCCTGAAGCCATTAGAAGCTGCAGGACTTGCAGTGTCCTGAACACACCAGCTCTTCTCTTGTTTCTATGCCCACGTATGTGCTCTTCCCTCAGCTGGGAATGCTCCCCGCTAGCTTTCTGCCCCGTAAAATTCTCTTTGTTACTCATCCTTCAAGTCCCCTCCGTCTCACTCTGGCGGGGTCCTTCTCTGGTTCCCCCAAGGTATATGGCACGTTCAGCTGCCCGGTTATCTTTCCCTTGCAAGGTCGGAAGCTTTGATCTTGGAATTCCCAGGACCTAGAACAGTGCTTGGCACACAGAATAACCTCTATATGCGATAGTTGAATGAATGCGTCCTGGACCTCCATTATTTTGTCACTTCAGCACTCCATGCTCCCTTCTTATAGAAACAACGGCTTGATTTTCCCTGGAGAGCCAACACCCTCCTCCCCTGCCCCATACAGGAGCCAACAAGACGCAATCTGAACCTTGAGCAGAGGGTCACAAAACTCAAGAAGGGCAGTATTTATTAATTTTGATAAGGGTGCCTCAGTGTACCTAGCTGATAATGAATGATGAATGTTTATTGAAATAAAGAAGAGAGAGAAAGGGAGGGAAGGAGGGAGGGAGGGAGGGAGAGAGGGAAGAAGCAGCTTAGGATAGCACTCTGGTCAGAACCCCAGGGGATCTGGAGGAAGAATCAGCCTGGCTGAGCTGCAGACTGGGAGCTGTAAACCCTGGGGTGTGGATGCCTCATACCTTCCCGACTAAACAGCCCTGTATTTAAACGGCTGCTTTCTCGCCCGGACTATTTTGGTACATCTATTATTGGCTCCCATTTAGTGTCTGTTTATTTAAATCTGCTTTCAACTGGAACATAATTCTCTTGATTACCGGTTGATGCTGCGACACAGTAGGAATACAGATAATTGTCACTGTGCACATTCCGCTGGAAATATAAAATTATTATCTTTAGAGAGGCTGAGTAGGGCGTTTGAGCACGGATGTTATGCAGCGCGGGCACGTGGGATTTGTAGAGCGCTAATTTGTTGGCTGCTTTGCCTTTCTCCGCGGGCTGTCATAGGAGCCTCCCGCAGGAGCTCAGGCAGACACCCAGCTCTCCAGCATCCTGCCATTACTCAGCTGCGAAGAGAACGCAGTCGCCACTCTCTCAGAGGCTTGAGGATTCCTTCATGGTCATCACAGACCAAGGGGCTGGAGGCCGGTCACCGTCTCAGGCTCCACTGCCTTTTGGGGGCTGTCTGAACCAGGGGACCGAATCTGAGCCCCACTGCCCCAGTAGAGAGCAGCTTGAAGGCGTGGGATTAGAGCAGGGACTGGCTGGGGCGGAGGGACGTGCACTCTCCCCCCCTCCACTCCTCACTGGCCTCCCCTTACCCTCACCCACCCCTGGCCTCACCCCTTCCCCTCACCTGCTCCCATCACCCCCCACCTCTCACCCGCCGTGCGCACCTACCTCCGGGCCCTCAGCTCCCCACCCCAAGCGAGCTGCCTCTTCATCTACCAGAAGCGTCACTAATTGCTTTTTAGGGTCCCTTTTCTGCTCTCTGTTCAAAATTCACGGGGCGTTCCCTAGCCCCTTTATGCTACTTTTCTGAACCTTTTCAGCCTCTTTTACAAACTTAGCACTTTCTGTGCCTCTTTTAGTCTTTGCGAGAAGAAAGAGACTTGAGAGGGTTTTTTTTTTTTTTTTTTTTTTTGGCAGTAAAGCTCCTTCTCCTGGACCCCCTCCCCCCTCCTTCCCCCCAAGTCTCACCACCACCCCCTCCAAAAGCACACGCATTGACCCTCCTCCCGCTGAATGGGGCTTTGTGCAGGGAATTTCCGGAACATAGCCCAGTGCCCAGGCCTCTGTGTGAGGAGAGGAGGGGCCCAGCCAGGCAAGGAGACCCTTAAGCCCGCCCCATTACCACGGTCACTGTTTGCCCTGGATTCTCTAAAAGGCCTATTGTTGCCGGTTGCCAGGTATTCCATAGCAACACTTAAGCCAAGCTGCCTACCCTATTTAGGCCCAAAACTTTTCAATGGCCTCCAAAACCCGTGCTTGTCAGCGCTGCAGAGGCTCCTCAAACAGCCTCAGAGGGGAGGGAGCCCAGCCGTCTCTGCTTTTCAAATATCCGTGTTTGAGGCTGCTTGAGGGCTCCTTGTCATTTCCCTAGGATCAGCAGGCCAAACAATCGCAATTAAAATTTCTCTCTCCCCGACCCTGGCATCTCCCCCTCTCTCCGCCCCCCGGCCCGCTTGCAGACCTCTCTCTAACTTAATATTCAGCTGGGACTGGGTTTCATCATTTTCTGCAAAGGCCTCCCGACTTTCCTTCTCAACCATTTCAAAGGAAATTGCCTTATTATTTTAGGAGGGTTTGGGTGCACTTGCATGCACGGTTTATGTGAGTCCCCGCCTCTGGTGGAAAGGAAAATAATAGAATCAGAGAGTCTGTTCTAGAAGGAATCCTAATCATGGTCCCCAGATGAGGGTCTGGAGGCCCAGATCCGGGAATGGACTTGCTCATGTCACAGAGTTATCTAAGAACAGATGGGGCTCCGGAGCTCAAGGCCCCTGACCCACAGTCCTGTGCTTTTCCTCACTCTGCAGCTCCAAAGTAACACGAGAAGCAGATTGGCAGAGTGAGAGAAACACAGTGTGTGCACCTCAAAAATTGAAAATGGAAGGAGGGCAGGTTCTGCTTTCAGAGGAATGCGGCATCCCAGCCCTAAGTTTCTTCCCACTCCCTCCTTTCTAGGTGAAACGTGAGTTTGCCCCAGCCCAGCCAGGAGCATCCTTGGAGGTGTCTAAGTTTTATTTGCTGCCTTACTTTCCTCCCTGTAGAGATTTGGGGGCATCTCTCCCAGGTCCTAGGTTAGATGAGGCTCAACTTAGCATTCTAGAACACACAGCCATTCAGCTGCCCCACCCCGACACCCCACACTCACCATTTGACAGAAATCGAACGACTTGCCCAAAGTCACAGAGCACTTAGAATAAGATCAAGCTCTTTCCCACAGCCTGTGTGGCCCTGCATGATCCGGCCTGGCCCATCTCCTGCCTCACCTTCTACCCCTGTCCTCCCAACTCAGCTCATTCCAGCTACATCTTTCCATTCTCTGTACAGGGCAAGCTCACCCCTGCCTCGGGACTTTCATCTTTGCTCTTCTCTCTGCCTGGAAACTCTGCCCCAGATCCTCATGGGGCTGGACCCTCTCACCACTCAAGACTCAGCTCATACGTCGCTGTCTCAGGAAGACCATCCCTGTTCACATTCTACCAGCTTAACTTTCTGTTGTTCTTTTAAAAATTCTTTATAGAGGGCTTCCCTGGTGGCGCAGTGGTTGAGAGTCCGCCTGCCGATGCGGGGGACACGGGTTCGTTCCCCGGTCGGGGAAGATCCCACATGCCGCGGAGCGGCTGGGCCCGTGAGCCATGGCCGCTGAGCCTGCGCGTCCGGAGCCTGTGCTCCGCAAAGGGAGAGGCCACAACAGTGAGAGGCCTGCATACCGCAAAAAAAAAAAAAAAAATTCTTTATAGCATGTATTATAATTCTTTATAATTAATTATAATTTACCACAGACATCTATTACGTTTATCATCATCATCATTATTTATAGATATTTGGATCTTATTTATTACCTGCTCCTTTCCCAAGCATAAACTCTACATCTTGTTTATCATTGTACCTCCAGAGTCTAGTGCAGTGTTTGGGACATAGAAGGTACTCAATGAATTTCTGATGAATAAATAAATGAAGGCGTTTGCTCATTGGTGGTAGATATGAAAGTTAGAACTCGTCTCCTAACTCCCGATGCGATATCCTTTTCTTGAGGGCATTGTGGGATGAGAAAAGGAACCGCGTTCATGTGTTTTTAAATACTTCCTTATAACCCAGTGTTTCCCAACCCTTAAAAAAGTATTATTATTGCTCCACTAAAGGAGCCTTTTAAGATTGTTTTTGCCTCATTGGCCCCAATGAAATTATCAAAGATATGCTGTATATCTATTGATGTACTGTGGTCCTTTGAAGGGCTGCAAATCATTGTAACGTCTAAGATTTCCCCACCCTAGGGAAATTTTTCCCCAATTTTTGCCTCTTTAAGAGTGATGCCGCCTCCCTTGAGAATGCATGTTATAACTAACACAGTCACTCAGAGTAAAAGCTTACAGATTCCTGATGGCGCCGTAAAACCAGGGAATTAATTCTGCCCCAGAAGAAAATGGAGGAGGATTGTCTCAGAGCTTAGGTGTAGAAGAATTCTAACCATTGAGAGTGACAAGAATGGGCAGAAAGGGTGGTGGATGTGTTAACTTTGGGCTTCAAGCCCAGCCCTCATATTACATACTTCACAAAGGTTTTTTAAAAAGATCTTTAGAAAAACCCTTTCAGCTTAGGTAAATGTGGTGTTAAACCACTGATCGTTAACCCCTTGCCTCTCCTTATTCAGCTCTTAATCAGATTATACAAAAGCTTTCAGATGTTCTTGGTTACCAACGCCAGTGTGTGAGGATAGAGTTTCTAAAATGCTGGCTCAGAAGTCAGAAATTTTGATATTTACTGCTAGACATAGGTCCACAAAATAAATTCTTCATTTAAAAAACAAATCAGCACTGCCTCCTGAAAGCACCTATAGATTAAGGGCCGACATATCTGTCTGCAGTATGTTCATTTATGCATTCACTCATTCAACAAGTGTTCACTGAGTCCCTCCTATGTGCCAAGCACTGTGCTAGGGGCTACAAAGATATATTATTTTCATAACATTTATACATCAGTACCAGGTACTAGGGAATGAAGTGTACTCTTTGTAGGTTGCGTGATTAAAGGCATAATCGTTACTTGACCTCTCTGATATACAGTATCTATGTGTAGAGGTCTTGACGATGCTACATGAATTCCGTTGTCTCCTTCGTAGAAAAGTTAGTAGCCTATCCCCAGTATAGTGGACATCTGCTTTGTTGCCTGCCCAGCATCCTTCCTTTCCTTCTTGTAGTTATAGTAACCCCCTCTTGTTAGAGGAACTAGCTCCCTATTCCATGTGGTCCTGCAATTATTGCAATTCAGAGTATCCTACTTTTCACCTAGATGGAGGACAGATAACCTAGGCACAGACAAACGCTGGCCAATTCATTGCACCAAAGATGAAGCACATGGCCCCAAAGTAACAGAGAAGAGCCTTCTTCTGGGTGCTTCTACATTTTAAAGATCAAGTGACACCTCTGGAACCCATGCCTCCACTTCTACTCAAGGGGCCTGAGGGAAGGAAGAATTAATTTTAGAAGTTGAACTTCCCTAGGGATCTGGAAGACTGCTGTTACTCTCTGCTACCACATTGAAAAAGAATGAAACCAGAGGGCAAGTCAACCTGAATTCTGAAAGGAAGGTCAAGGGCCACATTCCTGAATATCATGTCTGGATTTAGATCTGAGAGCCAAGTCAGGAGGTTAGAGCTGATTAGGGAAGGCCTGGAGAGCTAATATATCAGGAACTGATAAATAGGTCCTGCATGATTGAATCATCTGCCATTTGGTGTTTTTGTTCCTCTTATAGGTCAGCAACAAGGCAAACCTAGTGATTGGCAGGCTTACGGGGTCTGAGGCAGGGAAGACTGTTAGAGTGTTTTAATTCCTCCTTTTAGAAATTTCTTGATCCATTGACTTTTGAGAAACACTTATTGTCCAGGTATTTCCTATCTCTTTCTGCCATTCACGTGCCCCAGATTTTTGCATTCAGCCCTTCTATTTCCTCATTCTACCACTTTTTTCTCATCTGCCCCTGTGGTAGGCTGAACAATCTCCCCCTCAAAGATGTTCACATCCTAATCCCTGGAACCCTGTGAATATGTTTCCTTCTGTGACAAAAGGGATTTTTCAGATATGCTTAAATTAATATCTTGAGATGAGAGATTTATTGGATAATCTAGATCAGAAGGGGGGTCAGAATCAGAGAAGATGATACGACAACAGAAGCAGAAGTTAGGTGATGCGCTTTGAAGATGAAATAAGAGACCATGGGACTTCCCTGGTGGTGCAATGGTTAAGAATCTGCCTGCCAATGCAGGGGACACCGGTTCGATCCCTGGTCCAGGAAGATCCCACATGTTGCGGAGCAGCTAAGCCCGTGCGCCACCACTACTGAGCCTGCGCTCTAGAGCCCGCGAGCCACATGTACCGAGCCCACTTGCTGCAACTACTGAAGCCTGTGCACCTAGAGCCCATGCTCCACAACAAGAGCAACAAGAGAAACACTGCGATGAGAAGCCCGCGCACCACAACGAAGAGTAACCCCAGCTCGCTGCAACTAGAGAAAGCCCGCGCGCAGCAACGAAGACCCAACACAGCCAAAAAATAAATAAATAAATCTTTAAAAAAAAAAAAAAAAAGAGGCCATGAGCCAAGGAATGAAGGCAAATTCTAGAAGCTGGAAAGGGTAAGGAAACAAAATCTCTCCCTAACGCCTCCAGAAAGAATGCAGCTCTGCTGACATCTCGATTTTAGCCTTGAAAGACTCATATCAGGCTTCTGAAAGATAATAAATTTGTGTTAAGCCCCTAAGTTTTTAGTAATTTATTACAGTATCAGTTGGAAGTTAATACAACCCCTATTTTCCCCCAATCCATTAACCTTCCATTCTGACCTCTGTCCTGAGCTCCAACAGTCATTTGTAACTGATGACTTGGATATCTCCACCTTGGTGCTTTCCAGGTTCTTTAAATTCAACACGTGACTGTCATCCCCGACTCTTGCTCCTCTGCCTGTGTACGCTCTCATGTTAACAGCCTCACCACCTACCTGGAAGAGGCTCATTTAAGAAACTTAAGTAGATTATCCTGACAGCCTCCTAATAGCCTCCCTGCCTCCAGTCTCTCCCAACAAGTCTAGTCAACAATCCCAACAACATTATCTCTGATACCTGAGCATATCAGTCTCTTACTTGAAAACATAAATTAGCTATATCACCTAGGACCAATACAGCTACAGAATAAAGTCCAAACCCGTAACATATTCAAATACCCTTGGCATTTCACTCTACCATTTTTGGTCTCATGCCTTATCACTGCTTCCCATCATATGCACACACGCATGCACACACACACACACACATGCACTATTATCAGAGTAGACTTCACACAATTCCCCCACTCAAAGGATTCTATCTCTTTGTAAATGCTTTCTGTACCTTGCATGCCCTTTACCATCACACTTCTTTACCAGCGAACCTCTTCTAATCTTTCACTGTCAATGCCAGTGTGAAGACTTCCCAAGCCCTTCTACATTTCCAGTTGGAACGATCCACTCTGTGATTCCACACCATTTAGTTTATGCTGTTATGATATTTATCACATCATATCATGGTCTTTCATTTGCATACCTGTGTTTTCCCCACAGGGACTGTGTCTCATTTCATCTCTTTATTCTTAACACCTGAAACCCAATTTGAAGCATTACCTGTGAGAGGCCTAAGGAGCAAAGTAGACCAGCAATGTGCTTGTTCCTTATCTTGGAAGGCGTGAGCAGGTGTATTTAGGAATAACGGGGTAAAACAAAGGAACTCAACTCCTCTGCATAACAATAAGGTTTACTGACTCCATGACAAGATGTTCCTAGCAAGTTGTAAGACCACTGGGTAAACATTTTATTCCTCCTTAGGGGCTTGGGGTTTACTGGCACTGAGAATTAATGTTTGTCCTTCAGAGATATGTTTATGTGCTTAATGAAATAGGTTAATGTTTGCATGCAAAATATTAAAGAGAATAAATAGGTATGACTGTAATTTTCACTGATGGGAATATCTCAAAGGAGACTATACCTGGAAGGTTTCTGCAATTCTCTATAAACTCGGAGCCCCAAATCTACCTTAGTCCAGTGTCTTTGGTGGAATCCCAGATGCGAGGGGTCATCAATATACATTCTGAAAAGCACCCATCACCCTCATACTTCATCTAGTATGAGACTGAGACAGTTTGATACCAAATTAGAGAAAAGGACTGCAGAAGGTGGGGCTATCAGGGAATAGAATTCCACCTGGACAGCAGAGAGGAGAAGTTCACCTTAGGGAGGTTAGAAAAAATAGCTTCTTTGGGAGAGAATAAAAACCGAGAATAGGATAGCCAAATTAAAACCTTGGAATGTGTCCCCTTATTAAATGGATCTAACACCATGCCTAGCGCAGAGCAAATGTCAAATAGCTCTTGAATTTAAAAAGTGAAGGATTTAGTGTTTTATATGCTTTCTCTTGGACTCGGGAGAAGTCACAATGATCATACAGCTTTTAGATTTTTTCCCTTCCAACGTTATAATTTTTCCTAATTACTCTTTAACTCTTTGTTAAGGGAAGCCATAATCACTCCTGCAGCTCTGTGTGGAGTGATGCTGGGAGGTTAAAGGGGAAGGACAGTTAGAGAAGAGAGTGGTCTGCCCTCACCCATTTCTCTGGTGTTCTGCAGAAAATCGAGCTGTGACACAGGGTAGAAGTGGGAGTGATAGAAAAATACAGGACACTGAACAGTAGATTCCAAAGCTCAGTTCCAGAGAAACCTCCGAGGAAAACTCCCACTTTTCCAAATATATATTCAAGGAAGAAAGCCCTAGAAAGGTGGGCTGGGGAAGTGGGAGATAAAGTACAATAGGGTATGGAAGTTGGCTTGTACTGCCTTACAAGAGCCAATTGCTAAATTTTCCTGAATTTGGTGAGCCAGTTTTTAAATATAGCCACTATTAAAAGTTAAATTAACTTACACCAAAATTATATCAAAATAAGTTATATCCAAAATTCATTACTTCCTATTTTACTACATATTATTATCTATGCTATTGAGGTTATTTTCATCTATTGTATCTGTAGCTCTATGATGGAAATATTACATAATGCTGTGTTACTATTCAACTTTTTCCAACTCTGTGTTCAGTGATGTCATGTTGATTGCTTGAAATCAGCTGCAACAAGAGGATTTCCAGATAATGGAAAATACTACAAATCAGACTGTTGTTTCCCCCCCTGCTAAAGAACCAATTGTTCAATATTTTCCAGAACATCCTTAGTGAATCCTGACTCCAGGACTATAGAAAATTTTACTGGACTACTTACAATGCATGAGACAAAAGGGACTCATATTTGTTAAGACCATAGTATGTGAAGGCACTAGGACATACTTTAGATAAACTACAGCATTTAATAATCATCATAATAACCTGATAATATTATCTCCATTTTTATAAACAAAGACATTGAGACTCAAAAAAGTACTTTTTTAAATGTTTCCAAAGTCATTCAGCCATATATTGCTTTTAGTTGCAAGGAGAAACACAAAGAAATTATATTTGGTCCTTGATCTGTAGGAATTTAGACTGTAAGTGAGGAGTCAAGCATAGGAATAGAAAAGGTTTAGTCTAAATTTACTTTTAACCTAAATTGAACTTCGAGACATGAAAATTATAATGCCTCAGGTGAAAAAAAAAGCACTGATTGGATTAGTGGCAGATTAGACAGTGAAGGTTACTGAATGTGAAGACATAACAATAGAAGCTACTAAAATGAAATGAGAGGGAAAAAAAGACTAGAAAAATAAATAGAACATCAATAGTCATGAGAAAAGACATGTGGCCATATACACACATAAATCGAGTCCCAAAATTTCAGGAGTTGGGTGAGGAGAGGATCTAGAAAAAATATTTAAAGAAATAATGGCCAATATTTTTCCAAATTTAAAGAAAGCTATAAACTCAAAGTTTCAAGACTCTAAACAAGTCCTAAGTAAAGAAACATGAAAAAACTATACCAAGGCACATCATTATCAAATTGTTTAAAACCAGTTATGAGAAGAAAATCTTAAAATCAAACAGAGGGGGAAAAGGCACATTACATACAGAGAAACAAACATAAGGATTACATCAGAAAACTCATCAGAAAAGAATATAAATGAGAAGATAATGGACTAACATCCTTATAGTACTAAAAGGGAAAGAAAAAGAAAAAAAATAACCCTGCTAACCCAGAATTCTGAACTTGGTGGAAATCTCTTTCAAAAGCAAATTTATCAATAGATCATGACCAAGTGGAATTTATTCCAGAAATGCAAAGTTAGCTTAATATTTTAAAATCCATCAATGTAATTCACCATATTAATAGACTAATACAGAAAAAACTTATGATAATGTCAACAGATAACGAAAGAAAGTGTTTTGCAAAATTTAACATTCATTCCTGATTTAAAAAAGAAAAACCCTTGGAAAATTAGGACTAGAAGGAAGTTCCTAAACTTGGTAAATGGCATCTATGAAACACTTACAGGTAATGTCATACTTAATGGGAAAAACTAGATGCTTTTCTGCTAAGATCAGAAAAAAAGGGCATTCTATTCAACACTGTACTGGAGGTTCTAGCAAGTGCAATAAGGCAAGAAAAAAAAAGCATCTAAATTGGAAAGGATAATGTAAATCTGCATTTGTAGATGACATAATTGTCAATGTGGAAAATCAGACAGTATCTACAACAAAGCTACAATAAACTAGATCTAATAGATTGTAGAACATAAAATCAAAATACAAAAGTCAGTTGTATTTTGATATATTAGCAATGAACAAACAGAAATTGAAATTTTACAAAACCAGTGCTGTTTATGATCACATCAAAAATTATATCAACAAAATAAAAATAGACTGAAAAAAACCTGAGCAGAGCCTCAGGGACCTGTGAAGCAATAACAAAAGATCCAATATTCATATCAGAAAGACAGGAGAAAAAGAGGGGTTTTAAAGGGGACTTGAAGAAATAATCTCTGAAAATGTCCCAAATTTAGCAAAGGACACAAATCTATGGATCTAAGAAGCTGAGTGAAACCCAAAGAGAACAATCCCAAAGAAATCCATGCCAAGACACAATATAACCTTTTGAAAACTAAACACAAATATAAAATCTTGAACATACACGGTACCTATAGGGAAATACCAATTTGACTGACAATGGACTTATCATCTGTAACAGTGGAGCTCAGAAGGAAGGGACACAACATTTTTGAAGCGCTGAAAGGAGAAACGATCAACCATGACTCTGAATTCTAGGATAGCTAAAATGATCTTGACAAAGAAGAATAAAGTGGGAAGAACCACTCTACCCAATATTAAGTTTTACTATATACATATAATAGTAATCAAGATAGTGCAGTACTGATGGAGAGATCAATACATAGAGTAATGGAACAGAAGAATCTCAAAATAGTCCCACGTAAATATGCCCAACTAATTTTTGACAAAGGTGTAAAAACAACACAATGGAGGAAAGACTGCCTTTTCAACAAACAGTGCTAGAGCAACTGGACATCCATAGTCGTAAAAATGAACCTTAACCTAAACCTCACACTTTGTATAAAAATTAACTCAAAATAGATCATAAATGTAAGCATAAAATGTAAAACTATGAAACTTTCAGAAATAAAAATAAGAGAAAATCTTTGCAACCTAGGACTAGGCAAAGAATTCTTAGACTTGACACCAAAAGTGTGATCCATAGAAGGAAAAGTTAATAAATCAAATGGCAACAAAATTAGAAACTTAGAAATTTCTACTCTATGAAAGCCCATGTGAAAAGGGGAGAAAATATTTGCAAACAATATACCCAACAAAAGACAGCAAGGTATAATATGTAAGAAACTTTCCAAATTTACCAGTAATCAATCAGTCATTAGCCATCAGAAAAATGCACATTAAAACCATAAGGAGATATCACTACAGGTGTATAAGAATGACTAAAATTAAAAATTGTTACAACAAAAAATGACGGTAGGGATGTGAAGACACTAGATAACTCATACGTTGCTAGTGGGAATATAAGATGGTAAAACCCCTGAGGAAAAGAACTGACCAATAAACAAAAGAGAAAATACCATTTCAGAATGGGTAAGATTTGCAAAACTGGAGACGATCAAGGAGTACCACTTCTGTGAAACAGGCTCAGGTAATCTCAGGTGACGGGAGGTTGCAAATGAAAAGATGAAAACTCAGCAATCAGTGTCAGCAGCCACAGAGCCAGCCCTCAGAGGACAAAATGACTATTCCATTGGCCCTGCCATCATCCAGTACCCTGTATTTTAGTTAAAGAAGCCTAATTTCTGTCAAATAAGATTTCCTACAATTCTCCAACCATAGGCAGGTCCAGATGAGGCATTCAGACTATCTCAGTGATTTTTTTTAACTCTTAGGCAGAGTGAAGTTGGAGTTGAACTTGACTTATTGCAGCGTTGAAACTCAGGAGGGTCTTGATTCCTGGCTTTCAGGAGACCTTCTGCCTTGTGCTCTTCACTAAGCCTATGTCTTTAGCGACTCTAGTTCTAAAAGCCTTCCCACATCTTCCCAACACACTTCCGGTTTCTTCAAGTTACCAGAGTTCGTTTGTGTTGCGTGCCACCTAAGAACAAAATAACAGACTCTAGATTACTCTAGATTACTCTTCGGGATGCTTTGAAAAGTTTCTGGCGACCCAAAAGCCACGTGACTTACAGTCTCCTTATATGGTCCTACTCACACCTCCTCTGTATTCAAGGCTCACTCCCCTTCTGCCTACTTCTACTCCACTTCTCTCAGGACAGGACTTCCCTCTGTCTCTTAGCTTCTGCTTCCTAGTGGCTTCTGTTTACTGCTTTCCCTTGGCTGGTGCCACTTCATTGTCCATATTTCTTTTTGGGTGTCTCCAATCTAACCTCCTCAGGAGGTAAGAGTTCTCTGGGTGCTGGGTTCACCATAAGGTATTGAGCTCCCTTGCTGGTCAGAAATCTTAAGCCATGCTACTTCTTAGACTGCCTACAGATAGCTTCCCTTGGGGGCAGCACTTATCCCTGATCTAAATAGCTGTGGTCAAATTTACATGACTAGAAAGCATCAAGATTTCTGTGTAAAGTGACTTCCCTCAGAGAGGACTGTTGGTACAGCAGCATCCCTGAACACTGCACATGGACCAGCCCTTGTCGGAGTGAGAAAGAAGTGAGGATGAGATGGAGAAGGGCTGGAGATGGAAGCTAAAAGGCCAAGTTCACAAATGAGGGATCCCCAGGGGTATCGGCAGAGGGAGCCAGGCAAATGTTTGCAAGGCTGATTAGAGAGCACCCTGGAGAACACGTTGATAGATAATTTGTCTTGCCTTAGCTGCTCATGCTGAAAGAGGTCTAGAGAAGCCAGCCACGTGGTAACTTGGAATAACCCCAGACTGATGGAGGCCGTGCAGGTCACAAAGTGTGCAGACAAGGAGGAACTAATGAGGGACTTGTTAGAGACCCTGAGACCTTGCAGAGCCTATGATGAGCCGACGGCCCTCCCCCTCCCCAGGAGTTGAACATTCAGGACTTTGTGGCAAGAGCTTTCGTCCTCCTATGAGGCCAATCTCCAACCAAGAGAGTAGCTCTGCCTTTAAGGTTGACTCAGAATCGATGGTCAAACCTGGGTGATGTTCAGTTAGGAAAAAACCCAGAGAAATTGCTGTGGCCTCAGAGAGCACATGATCCCATCAAACCCAAAATACAATGCTATTTTAAAAATTGGCATTAATTAGAACTTTGCACTTTAGAAAATGCTTTTAAATACCTAACTATAGGTCATCATTGAGGGCTTACTATGGCCAGATACTGAGCTAAGCATAATATATATATATTATATAATATATATATATGTATATATTTATATATACTGCCTGAAAATAAAACCAGCACAGTGTTTAGTGGGTTAAAACAACAGCTATTTATTTAGCTAATGATTATGTGGTCAGCAATCTGGGCTGGGCTCAGCCGAGCAGTTCTTCTAGTCCTGGCGGACTCATTCATGCGTGTGCAGTCAGCTGCTGAGTCAGCTAGGAAGTAGCTGACTCCCTGCATCACTGGGTCTCTTATCCTCCAGAAGCCTTGCCTGGTTTACTTATCCTCCAGAAGCCTTGGGTCTCTTATCCTCCAGAAGCCTTCCTGGTTTACTTCTGATGCATTATTGGGTCTCTTACCTCCAGAAGCCTTGCCGGGTTTACTTCGGATGCAAACGGACAGAGTTCCAGAGGCACACAGGGCAGAAACACACAAAGCCTTTTAAGATCTAGAGTTGGAATTGGCGAGGCATTTTTGCCATATTCTATTAGCCAAAAAAGTCACAAGACCAGTCCAGATTCAAACCGGGGAAATAAAATCCATCTTTTGATGGGAAGATGGCAAAGTCATGTGGTAAAGGGGCTTGGACACAGGGTGGGGAACAATGGTGGCCCCTTTACCGAGAATCCACCTCAAGAGGTACAGAAAGCCACTGTTACTGCCCAGAAGGGATCTCCAGTAGATTCTGCTCAGCCCCTCTACCTGCCACAAATTTCAGAACAAAATCGGTGCATCTCTTCAAAATGCCATCCATGTCTGAGGTCCTGTCTGTCTGCTGAGAGCCTCAAATCGTGATCCCTGAATCTTCCACCTCTCGTCCTTACAAAGTTATTTCCAACTAGCTTTCATTTCCGCATCCTAAAAAGAAAGCTCTCCACTACTTTCAGAAATATTATCTTTTCCGGCATTAGCAAGTATTTGGCTAATAGGTGTGTGTTTCATTAAGGACCAAATGAGGCTTTTGAGTTAGGTGTAGCAGTGGATAATGGCCGCTCATACTGTGATTTTCTGAACCATCCATTCTGTGGGTTCTCGACTTCTCCCCTCTTTGATTTTCTAATTCACTGGATTATGTGAGAGTAAAATGAGACCACATATATGAAAATGCATTGTAAAAATGTACCTGCAATGGCTCTTTTGATATATGCAGCAAGACTGCTATTGTCCACCAATTCTTGTCTTTCACAATAGTAGAACCACTGATTTTTCCAGCCAAGTGCATGGTTATCAAAAAAAGTTTCCCAGATCCCTTTGCAGATAGACATGGCCATGCGACTAAACTCTGTGCATCAGCAGATCGAATGTGACTTCTGGGTGCACCCTCTTCTTCACCTTGGTTGGAATGTGGTTGTGGCCATGCACTGTCTTGGGCCAGATGAATCAGGACAACACCTTAAGAGAAGTGACTCTTCAGTACCATCCCCGAACTTATTATACTTCGACAGTTATGTGAGAGAATTCATTTTCTAAGCTTATTTTAGCCACTATTATTTTGGGTCTCTGTTCTATATCCTAACATCTTATATCTTAATTAGTGCAACACGGATGTGCCGAGAAGGTGTCATGGTTACTGTGATTTTCAGTCCCTAACTCTTAAGATGCTGGACCACTGCTTAGCTCAGTTGGCCA
Source organism: Delphinus delphis (assembly GCF_949987515.2). NCBI lineage: Eukaryota > Metazoa > Chordata > Mammalia > Artiodactyla > Delphinidae > Delphinus > Delphinus delphis. The sequence goes on along the minus strand of NC_082693.1, from coordinate 83,607,194 downwards.
AAGCACAGTGTTCAGATCAGGAGTACCATCCCTGCCTGGGCTAGATAATTCCACCCTGTTTCCAGCCACCTCTAGCAAACTCCTCTGTGCTGCAAATGAGAACATGGATAGATCTGGATGAATAAATCCCAACTATAGTAGGTGAGAAGATTTCAACGAGTGTGTCACCTATAAACAGTGGCACTGCATGAAAGACACAACTGAGAAATTGTACATGACCCTAACAGCCTGGTGTGAGTTGGTTAGGTTATTTTGGAGGTCAGTTTGGCAGTATATATTAAAGTTAAAAATGCTAATGCCCTATAACACAGCAATTTTACTTTTCAACATCTATCCTAGAGACAAACTCATCAATGTATGACAAGGTTATGTGCTAAGGGGAGTATTTGCATGGATACTCGGGCAACATTGACAGACATCTGTCTTTAGGATGTAGATGCGTACTTTGAAACTTTGTGCAGCTATTTGGTTTTAGTGAAACGATTCATTTACGCCGACCTATAATATATATATATAATTAGCACATCAAACAAAGGATCTTACGGATGTTATCAATTAGGACTATGATAAAGTAAAAATTTAAATTAAAGGCATGAGTCAATTTTACATGGATACGGCAAATGTAATGAAGTCATAATTGAATGAGTTATGTTTGAAAAAAACTGACCTTCAGCATTATACAACAGGCTCTTATTATTCTGTACCAAACTCAACGTCTGAAGAATCGTTTTTACATCTGTCTTCTCCATACTCTGTGAACTCCCCAAAGGCATGGACGATCCCACTCTCCTTTGGATGTCTCCTGTGCATAGAAGATTTTTAATGAGATGTTGCCTGTGCACTGAGTGACAATTGTTCTGACACTGCGAATTGTAAGATGGCTTTCCTCAGTGACAGCCCTGGAAAGGTTATGGTGGAGGTGACCTGCTTGCTCTAGATCCGTGGTTCTTGACCTTGACACCTGGGGAGCTTCATAAACACTTGATGTCCAGGATACACCCCAGACTAATTAACTCAGAATGTCTGGAAGTGGGGCCCAGGCCTCGATATTTTTCTAGTTCCCAAGGTACTCTCAACATGCGGCCAAAGCTGAAAAACACGGAGCTTGGCGATAAAACTGTCACCAGCTAGCTAAGTAACTGAAGGCCAGTCAATCTCAAAGAAAATGACCCAGCATCAGTAGACTCTTAGACTGTTAAGGACTTTGTTCTAGAATGTTCTTTCTGCCAGAATGCTTCGCCCCTTGGATATATGCTTGACTGACTCTCTCGTCTCCTAAAGATCACGGCCAAATTCCACTTCCTTGCCAAGGCCTACCCTGACCACCATGTTTCATAAGCAGTCTACCTCCAATGCCCACCCCATGATGCTCCTGTTCACCCTTTTTCTGTCCTAATTTTTCCTTTTCCATAGTATTCATTATCTTCTACACATACAATTTACTTATTAATTATCTTTATTGTTAATGATTGTCTCACCCCTTTAGAATGTAAGCTTCTTGGGTATAGGGATCTTTGTCTTCTTTCTTTCCTAAACAACTCAAGAGCCTGGAAGAGTGCCAAGTACATGGTGGGCACTCAGTAAATATCTGCTACATGAATAAAAATTAGAGCCAGAAAAAGCCTACTGGCTTGTTTGCTAAACCCAACCTTCTCATTGAACTCATGAGAAAATTGCAGCCCAGAGAGGAGAAGAAATGTATCCAGGGTCACAGTGCAAGGCAGTGGCTGAACGCACGACCAGCCTTATACGTGTTCACTCCCACACACAGGTTTACCGTTTCGACATGTGCAAACACTTCAAAACAGCACGCCCGGAAGAGGAGCCTTTGTTTCCACCTCGAGGTTTCAAAAATCCACTTTTTGCTTTGGGAGGGCATCATCAGCATTAGGCTTTGATGAATCCGATTCAAGATTTGGGAACACTGCTGTCTGCTGTCCATGTAATCACTCAGAACCTAGAGATCAGTTTTTACCAGGCTTTTTTTTTTTTTTTTTTTGGAGCAATTTTTGGTTTTTTGTTTTCCTTAATCTGGGCTGAAAAAAAAAAGGCCCTGAGATCTGCGCTTTGGATTTTGTAAATGAGCCCGCTGCTCATCGCACTTTTCAGTAAGATAAGGCCCAAATGGCATTTGCAGAAATGCTCCACTATCTCTCAAGCAATCCAGCTCCTACGCGGGCCCCTTGGTAACAGCTTGGCAAATCCGCAAAAGGAATGCGACTATATAGTTTGTGTGTGGACCGCGGAGTTATTATGGCTTCCAAATTGCCTAGCAGGTCATTAATCATAGGCCAAGATAGGCCATCGCAGCCACAAGCGCAGTGAAAGCGCCCAGCATAATGCCAGCGAAATCACGTTTAACATGCAGCTCTTGCCGGCATAGATATGGAAGGGGGAAAGGGAAGGAAAAAAATCATTCCCCTTTTAGGAAAGAAAACTTCTACTTATCTTTGATTTGCATTCAGCCCTCTCTCAATAGTCCTTAAGCCTGTTATTTAATTCATTTTGGTGCCAGGGTTCATCACAAAGCAAAAACCCTAAGCGAGACCTATGCAGTCTGTGACCTCCAAACCCCCTGTCTTTTCTTGTCAGTTCTATGTCATTTGTGCAGTTGAACTCCACCAATTTGAAATGCTGACCTCTTCCACAGACAACCTTATTCTCCTCCAGTGAAAGAAAGGCCCGGAGCCGCCAAACCACTCAAGCGGGAGATGGCAAGAAAAAAGTGGTTGACTCGTAAATCAATTTCCACAGCCCACCCAAAACCCACACACACTGAATTTGTATAAATTTAAAAAAATTTTTTTTGCTGAATGGATTTATAAAGAAGAGGGCTCCAAGAACAAAATGAAAAATTATGAATTAGGGATGGAAAGAATGGAAGCCGAAACCCTGCCCCAATGGGCCAGAGCAAAGCAGAGGACTTCTCCACTTCTTTCACACCTGGACTGTTTGAAAAGTTGAAAATAAAATGTGGGAATATATTTCCATGTCACTGACAAAGGCAGCAAAAGAGAAGGGGAGTGTTGAGACTTCCAGATAAACAGGTCTTAAGTTACATATATATGTACATATGTTTATGGCCCATCTGCCTTGTGCTATCTGTGTGTACGTACACTGCTGGGCCCAGGTCCTGCCTGCCCCAAATATAGAACTAGGAAATCCCCTGTGACCTGTGGCTTTACATAGCGAATATTTTTTCATGCCATTTCTATCATTCTTAGAGTTTAGATCTTTTTCCATCAAGACCAGTCACCAGCATTACAATGTTATTTAATTAAAATCTGCATTTACTGAGCACCTACTATGTGTCTGCACTAAGCATTGAGTAGATAAAGCACAGTCTCTTTCCCAAATACCTAACAGTCTAGTGTGAAAACAAAATATAAAAGCCCCTTTTTATAGAAAAAAATATATATATACACATACATACGAGAATAGAAATATGAGTTTCTCCTTTACATGGATCAGTTTTCCTTAAATTTTCCCTCCACATGCTTATTTTCCTGCTAGGATTTTCTTAAGCTGAGAAATAAAAGTCCCAAGTCAGTTTGCATTTTGCTATAGGCTATTCTTTCTGTTCCCTAGACCTTCTGACACCTAAAGAGAAAAAATGAATAGTTCTCTTTTTGTGTTCTGAAAATTGAGGGTTTCTCCCTATTATGAAGCACACGCTAATAATCCCTTTTATTTCAGTTACTTTTAAGACTCATGAAACATTGTTAGACAATTAATGAGAATTCACAAGTTGTTATAGTTGAGTGAGATGAGACATCATGGAATTTCCTGGCTCCTTTTCTTAAAAGCTATTGTTCTCAGAGTTGCAAAATGCTCAGTGAAACTCCTGGTGGTCAATATAAAAATTGTCAACATTTCTCTTCTTGCTACAGCAGAGTCTACTTTAAAAAAAAAAAAAAGTGATTCTGGCAATTTTTCTGGATTTTAAATGCAATAACAATCCTTTTATTTTTCTCATTTCTCCACTCTTAGAAAAAAGGAAGGACTGTAATCAAATAAGTTAGGGAAAATTGTGATAAGGGCAACTAAATAACAACAGAATACGTAAAAGTTCCAGAGAAAAAGTGATTAATCTGTGTAAGGTTAGGTCAAGGAAGGCTTCCTGGGGGAAGTGATGTTTGAGCTGGAACTTAAAGGGCAAATGAATACACCAGACCAACAGAAGAGGATGTGTGCAAAGGTGGTGAGAAGGAAAAGCAGGGCGTTTGCAGGACTACAGGCTGTTTGGTATTGCTAGGATATAAAGGTCAACAGGGATGACGGAGATTTGGGTGGGGCTGCTGCAGAGGTTAGGTCGTCAACCATTCGTTAGAATAGAAGTTCCATGAGAGTATCCACCATGTTTGCTTTATTCAGTATTGTATGGACACTGCCTAGCTTGATACTGGCATGTAGTTGGAAGCTCCATGAATATTTGTAGAGTCAGTAAATTAGCTACTTTCATGAGCAGTGGTGAAACCATAGAAACATTTTAAACAAGAGATATATATGATCACGTGTCGGAAAGATCACTTTTGTGTCTACATATCGTTTCTAAAGGAATCAGTGGCCACAATGTGGAGGATGGGTTGGAGTGACAAGAACAAGGAGATCCTTTAAGAGTCAGAGGTCCAGGGAGAAATGGTAAGGTGCTGATCAGAGGCAGAAACAATGGGGCTGAGAAAGCAGGAGCTGAATCTAACATATAAATAGAGGGTATATTAAAAGTCTGGAAACAGAGAAAAATGTATTTAATCATCAATACATTTGTTACGTTTTCAAATAACATGCTTCGTATGTTTCCTTCAACCTCCAGATACCTTTACAGGCAAAATATCTCTAAATTTAAAGCCTCATGGGTGTAATCATTAATCTGGGGGGAAAGTCCAATAAAAAATTGGAATATTTTCCCTGTTTTTATAGATTTTCAGACATTATAATATAGAATCTTTTGGATTTAGGGTTGCTCAGCAGGTGCCAGTCGGAGAGGATGAGAGGATTAGAAATGATTCTTGAGTTTCTGGTTGAAGATATTGAGTGAGTGGCAATATCAGAAACCAAGATTTAGAAAGCAAACTGGCATGTTCTTCCAAACAACATATTCAGAGCCTACTAAACGCCTAATGAGGGGTGGATTGAGACCCTTAGAAGTGATAGGAATGGGAAAAAATAGGAAAGACTGAGAATATAGTTCAAACATCAATGCCAGTACTACGGGCTTAAATGCAGATTCTAGTAACGAAAGGAACTAGTTAGAAAAGATTCTCCCAGTCTTTTTTTTTTTAATTTATTTTCGGCTGCTTTGGGTCTTTGTTGCTGCACAAGGGCTCTTCTCTAGTTGCGGCGAGCGGGGGCTACTCTTTGTTGCGGTGCAGTGGCTTCTCTTGTTGCGGAGCATGGGCTCTACGCACGGGGGCTTCAGTAGTTGTGGCTCACAGGCTTAGTTGCTCTGTGGCATGTGGAATCTTCCCAGACCAGAGCTTGAACCCGTGTCCCCTGCATTGGCAGGCGGATTCTTAACCACTGCGCCACCAGGGAAGTCCAGATTCTCACAGTCTTGATGGTTTGAAATCCTTGCAATGTGACCGAGAACATCATTTCAAAAGGATATACCTGGCATTCTCTCCATGCATTCTAATCTTGGATGTACCCCTTACTAGCTGTGTGATATTGGGCAAGTCATTTGATAACTCCAGGATGCCGTTTCGTCATCTGTAGCTCAAGAGATTGAGGAGACCTCTTACGTACTTCCACCTTTAAACATGCAATGGCTCCTTAAGTGAAACTGATGACACTGTGTTGAGAAATCTGACCTATTTTCCAACTTCAAAGTACAAACAAATAAAGAAGACTGAAAGGATTTGGAGCGGATGCCAGCTTGTTGGTTGGGTCCACGAACTGGTGCAAAGCAACTCCTGGGGTAAAATCTACTGTAAAGGGACCTTGAATCTCCTTGAGACCCAGTATCCATCCTCCTCTTCTACTTTATGAACAGAATCCCACTTGTGTTTGAAGCAGCAATATCCCTGGCTTTAAAAGCCTATTCCTGGCTTCTTTGGCCCCTTCCATTAGCCCTTGGTTATAGTTCTGACCTAAGAGGTATAATTGGGACTTACTGAGGGGACTTACAGGAAAGCCTTTTAGAGGAGAGCAGCTTTAGCCAGCACAACCTTCTGCTCTTTATTTCTCCCCTTCTTGCCTAGAAAGCAGACACGATCTGGAGCCAGAACAATCGTCCTGGGACCACAAGACACAAAGCCAACGCTCAGTGAGGATGGAAAGCTAGTCAGCACCTGTGGCCTGAGAGCATTGTGGGCCATCATACTAACCTCGATTACTATATCCAGCTTCTTCCTCGGGAGGGAGGAAGGAAGATCCCTCATAGTTCATTTTACCATCACAGGTTGGATTTCCTGCACACACCATCAGACCTATTTCTGGTAAAAGTGATGACTGACCTCCCTCATAGAGTGATGCTTAAGCCCATTTCCCTGCAAAATGTGCTGGGGAGAAACTGATACAAGAAATGAGTGCCCCCAGAAAAAAAAAAAAAGACAAAACAAATTGAATGTCCTCTAGGACAGAGACCATGTTTTCTTCATCTTTATAGCCCCACTGCTCAGTGTAGACATGGCATACTTCAGGGTCACAATTTCTATGACTTAAATTAATGATGAAAAGAGGAAACCATCTTTTCCCACCAAGGAGTTATTTTACCTCTATGATAGCAAACATTCACACCTGATGATTTGCCATTAAGTCCATTGGACTGACTCTCCTCCCTCCCCAGGTCACATAAAACCAATCTATGGGGACATCACATAGAACACATAAGAAGCTACTGATTATTTCACCAGTGTGGCTGACATGTCCTTAAGGAAAAACCAATAGCCAGGCTCCTGGAGTAAACTAAATGCCCTTCTGATACCATCCATACCCAGCAATGATGACACTTGCCCTAAAAGGTGTGACGGTGCAGCAGAGCTTAGGAGAGGAGTACCTGGGAGACCCAGGGGCGCCCTGGGGTGATCGTGCAGGAGGACAGAAGATGAAGGAGGCTCTTTTCCTTCTCCTCTGCCACACTCCTCACCTGGAGGGGGCTCAACTGAACTTCAGATCTGAACTACAATTCTATTTACAAGATATTAACCCCCTACCTAGGAAAGAGTTTTCATTGTGGAACCAGCAGTTACCAGGAGCAAAATAATCAGATGAGAGATGTCTTGCCACAGTGCCATTTAAAGAATTGCGGCTATCACCACCTGAACCCATCTCCAGCCATAACTCAAAGGCAAGTTTCTCAAGTTGCCCTAAGTTGTCACCACTATCAACACCCTAGAGCAAGGATATGAAATCTATGATCTGAAAGCCAAAGCCTGTTTCTGTATAAAAAGAAAAATTATTGGAACACAACCATACTTTTTAATTTACATATTGTTCCTGTTGCTCTTGTACTAAAATAGCAGAAAATATTTACTTGCTACCCTTTATGGAGATAGTTGACCGACCCCTGCTCTAAAAGCTGCTTGTCTGTTTCCTGTTGTTGTTTGTTATTTGGTTTGGTTTGGTTTGCGGCTGCCCAGCATCTGAGCACCTTTCCACTGGAGGTTCTTAAGCATTTTGGTAGAAAGCAGAGTCCGTCTCCTACTATAAAAGTGGGCAAGGTCAGACACCACCTTCCTGGCCTCCCTTGCATCTATAATGTCTCAAGTAATCAGAAGCTCCCTCCCCAGATGTAGACTTGACAGCTAGTGTCATAAAGAAGCAAGGACAGGGGCCTCCCTGGTGGCGCAGTGGTTGAGAGTCCGCCTGCCGATGCAGGGGACGCGGGATCGTGCCCCAGTCTGGGAGGATCCCGCGTGCCGCAGAGCGGCTGGACCCGTGAGCCATGGCCGCTGAGCCTGCGCATCCGGAGTCTGTGCTCCACAACTGGAGAGGCCACAACAGTGAGAGGCCCGCATACTGAAGAAAGAAAAAAAAAAAGAAGCAAGGACAGCAGAGAATCCATCTTTGTCACAATGGCAGCTGGGGGGCTACGGCTACAGCCAGCCAGTTTCTAGGCAGCAGTGGCCCCATCAGTCCCAGCAGGACATCCAGTGTCGAGTCCTGGAGATGGTGTCAGTATAGACAGTGGCGTCCGGAGGCTGGAGGCAGAGTGGCGGCAGCCTCATCCCGCGATTGTGGGGAATGGCTTTATCCATGATTTTGGCTTCCGCTCAGCCTCACCTTTTCTAGCCCACTTTCTGACCCTCGAATAAGCCTTTTCAGTAATTCCAGGAATGACTCAAATGCTCTTGATAAATTTCTTTTCAGTTTCAATCAGCCAGAGTTTATTTCTGTTGCTTGCAACCGTGAGCTCTGATTGATAAAAACATCTACTCTTTTTAATGTTCGTAGAGCAACTAGCAGATTAAAAATCAGCATCACATAACCTGTTTTGTTCTTGTGACAACCCTGTGAAGTGTGGTTTTATGCCCACTTAACAGATGAAGAAGCTGAGGCTAAGTGAGGTTAAGCGATCTCTTTGAGTCAACACTGGAATCCCTTTCTACTGGGCCAAACAGGCAGAACTCCTTTTATATAACATAAGGCACATGCTCATCGGTTTCACTTATCAATTAAACAAATCCCTTCTCTTCTTCAAAGCCCACAGAGGGCTGAAAGCTCTGTTTCTGCTTACCAGCATCTTGTCATTTTTCACCTCCTTTATTCTAAGTCCAGGTGGCTTTATTTTTTCATTTGAAAATGTCATCACCACGTCATTAGCAATGCACTGTTACCTGACAGTAGGAAGAAGCGTCCCCAGGCCATATGGCTGAGTTTAATCTACATGGTCACGGTGTAATCCCGTTGAAATGGCTTCCCTTTGCAATCAAAACCGAATTTCACACTTTACCAAGATGGGGACAGCTCTCTTCTTCCCCAGAGTAATATAGATCTCCCCAGGCAGCCAAGGCCAATGGAAATGGCTTTCTTCTCTAGGCCAGCAGCAGGTGGGGGGCAGGGCTGGGAGGTCAGCATGGATAGGCAGAGAATGGTAGGGAGTCAGAGTCTAGAGTAATCCTCTGTATTCCCCATGCACGGATTACCACTGGGGACATTCGACCCCCGGCACCTGGGAAAAGTAAATTTGGAATAGAAGTCACCTTTATCCAACTGGCGGTTTTATCATTGTTGCTGCTTCTAAAGTTAGTTATCTGACATATCTTCAGAAGGGCTACAATTAAAACCACTGTCCAGAGCATGTAGTTAATCAGGATCTCCAGGAACACGTATTTCAAGCAGACATCCTCCTGCGTTCATTATAAAGCCGTCGTCTCAGACCAGTGTGTGAGAATCACTGATGTAAATAGATATAAAAAAGTATTTGAACGTCACTGGGATGGAGAACAAGCAGCATGAAAGAATGTGACATCACTTACAATTGGTAAAGTTGTTTGTTTGTTTAAAATACAATAATATCTAGTGGGTACTCATCACTGCTGGTGAAATTGTAACTGATTCCACCTGTCTGAAAGCAATTGTAGGCGATATGAATCCAAAAGCCTTCAGAAAGCACGTTTCCTTTAACAAAACAGTTCTCCTTCAGATGTGTCTTGGGGACATAATCTTGTGTAATTGTCTGGTTATAAGGTTTTTCATTTCAGAATTTATTCACAAATAGCAAAAAACATAAAATAAAGAGAACAAAACCTCTCTGTGTAAAACTACAGATTGTTTAAGATGTTATTCTATCAACATTTAAAATTATGTTGTAGAAGACTATCTGAGGATTCAGAAATATGTAACTACCAGATTTTGGAGTGTCTTTCTTACCTCATAAACTGTAAGGGCTGGGATTGTGTTGGTCTTTTCCAGTACTGTATCCTGAGGGCCTAGAATAGGGCCTGGGAAAATATTTGCTGAATTAATGACTAAACTGATTAATGTTCATATTTTTAAAAAATATGTTCATAGTTTAAAAAGTGAATTGTATGATGCCACTTTGTCAAAAAATATATAGATAATTAGACTGAGTGGTTTCCTTTGGTTGGTAGAGTTATAGGTGATGGCTATTCTCTTCTTTTCACTTATAACAAGATACTTATTCTATCGCAGATATATTTCCATGTTATTAAACATAAATCTATGTCACCATTTAAAATTCTGTACCCTATAGCTTCCTATGAGCCTGCCAATATATATTTGAACAAATACTTCCACACTGAAGTTTCAGGTTGTGTTATGTTCTTCAACACTATAAAAAATACCACTACTACAACAACAAACACTCTTTGCTGTGTGTCTTTTGAGCATGTCTGATGGTTTTCCTTAGAAAAAGTACCTAGAATTAGAATTAGCATGTCTGTTTTCATCTGTAGAGGCTCTCTAGCAACAAATCAGCTGTTCTCTGAAATATATACCCTCTTCAGACGCCACAGAATAAATCCCCTTCATTTGTGTGTCCCAGAGAAGCAGGGTAATATTCTTGAGAATGGGGAGATGGGTGTAGATGGGTGTAGGCCTCTTCTTGGTTGGTCCAACAGGAAAAGACTGGGGAAGGAGACTGCCTAGTACAGGTGCGGCTTCTCTCCCAAGTTTAGCTTCCGTGCCCTTGGGAAGTGGAGATATTATGAACTATCTGAATGCTGATGCTGGACCGGTCCAGCCTGGCCCCCTCCTAGGGCTGTGGTGTTTGCTCATTCTGTCTTTTCATGGGAAAGATCCCATCGTTAGTTTATACAAACCACCTTTGGCTCCGTTGCCGTGGTTATACGAACTGTACAGTTTTCACTTCAGCAGTCTTACATTAGATGCTTGGGGAATGGCGTGTTCATAGAGTTGGTCTGCATTTCAAACATGACTGCATTCTAAACATCTTTAGCCAATGGAATATTTTCATAAAATACCTCAAAAGTAGACCTTGTGTTTACACTCCTCCATTATGCATGGCCAGCAGTCTGTGAGGTAATGATGGTATATCAAGGACAGAATCTGTCTTCGGGAAGATGAAGAAGGTTACTCAGAGAAGGAGGAAAACAGGAAAATGTGGGAGACACAAACAAGGCCATGAAGCTCATCCCTACTCTCTGGAAACCAAAGCATTCACACCAGGAATCAGTGGAGAAACAATCACTGGGAAGCTGACCACCTGTTGCAGAATTGGGACACATTCCCTGGATTATAAACTTTTCTTGCTTGCTTTCTTTTTTTTTTTAATTGGTGTCTTGGAACTTGGAAGAGCTGACTGCTGGGTGGCAACAGCAAGCCTGGAGGTTTGGAAGTTGATGCACATCTAAATAATCTAAATAATAGTGACAGATGCAATGGAAGTGGTGGCCATTCCTTGAATTTCTATGAATGGTTTTCTGAAGATTTTCCTTCTAAGACCTGGGAAGAGGCCAGAGCTCTGAAGCACTTCAGAATGCTGAGAGAACAAGGCTCCTGGAGGGGAGCCCAGTGGCCAGTTCTAGCCTCTAGTGCTCACTTTCTTCCAGCAAAGCCATCACCCCTTGGAGGTTCATTTTTGTCTTCCACGAACTGGGCTGAGATTTCCTCCCTGCCTCACCAGGGGTGGTAAGCAACAGCAAAACCAGAGAATGACCGCTCACCTCTCAGAGGCACTGAAACACTTCCACGCCACCAGGCAGTCTCCCTAACACCCACGAACATGGACTCTGCTTTAGCTCACACCATCCTTGTGGCCTGACCACCACAGAACAACAGAAGACAAAATTCCCTGATGTTTTCGCTGTATATGTTTCACGAATGTAATTGCATACGTGACATATAACTTCCTGATACACAAAAATAAAAGACCAAATCCTATTTCATTTTCAACAGAATTTTCTTGAGCACCTACTATGTGCTAGATACTATGCTAGGCACTTCTGCATAGTCTATTTCATTCTATCTTTATAATTAGCCTCACACAGAGGTGTTATTATCTCCACTTATGCAGATGAGGAAACAAAGATTTGTGATGATGCATGGAGAATCCCAGCAAAGTCTCTTGATCCCCAAATCAAGTATCTTCCAGAACAAAATTACGTTCAAAGAAAATCAAAAGGAATCTAAGGAATCCCTCCCTTCCTCCCTCCTTTCATTTCTCCCTTTCTTCCCTCTTCCCTTGCTTTCACATGCTTTCGAGTGTCAGGCATGTGCCAGAACATTCTGAAAGCAGGGAATATTTTTGGCAATCCAGGGATGATGGCAGAGAACATGCTCTCATACTGGTGGGGTTTTCAGAAGCAGACAAGCATCGAGCTGGTCTTCGGATCTCATTGAAGAAACTATGGGCTGGATTATGATGGACAGAACATGGAATTCGGAGTCAGACAAACGTGAGTTCAAATTCTGACCCTGCCACTACCTGGCTTTGTGATCATGGACAAGTCACGTAGCGTCCCCCAGCCCCTCAGTGTTTTTATCCGTAAGGCAAATATATATAATAATCCACCACCTTATAGGATTGCCCTGATTATGAGCAAAATAAGATGCCCGGCGCTTGGAAAATGCTCAGTAACAGGAGATGAGGGTGTAGCCACTTTAACTATATCCTTTGTAAGAAAAGCCCTCGCTCTCCTGCCCTGGGCCGGGAGGTCTGTTCATCTGTCCATCCTCACACCCATCTCCTATGACCTCTCCCAGGCGTCTTGTGCTGATTCTTCCAAAGAAGAAGCTGGGAGTATCCCCTCGCATCTGACACTGCTGAAACCGCACTCAGGTGGCCTCCGGCTTCTTTGGCTTTGAAACCCCTGCTCCTTTGGCTGTCGGGCGCTTCAAGTGGTGGAGGGCCAATTCGCCATGGCGGTTTGTATCTGCAGCCGGGCTGACAGGCTGGGAGAGGAAGGCGTTAATGTTTTCTGACAGGCGACCCCTAATTGTGGGAGCTTTTCTTCTTGGGCTTTCTGTGAAATTCTGACTTAGGCGAGCGGCATAACAAAATGGGAGGGCATTGAGCCCGGCTTGCACTACACTGAGCTGGGGGGAGGAGGGGGGTCCGGGGGCCGATGCTGGCCCAGCATTATTCATGAAGATTTTCAGCTGTTTTTGTCTTTTAACTAAACTTTGAGTTTGATCAGAGGGCTGGCCGGCCTCCCTTTCGCCAAAGGCCCCGCTGGCACCTGGACAATGGACGCAGACTGTTTTTCCTGGTACAAGAGCAGAGCTGGGGGAGGCCGAGGGCTGTGTGTCCTGGGGGTGGGAAGGGAGGGCTGGGCGGCGGGCGGGGGCAGGTTTACTTCTGTCCTGGTCTTGGGCAGAGGGGTGGTTACTGATAGAATTTCCAGCTCCCCCCAACACAGGCAGTCACCCTCTGACTGCTGAACTTCTAGGCTCTACAACTTCATCCGTGAAAGTGCACACAGCTGCTGGTTCTCCCGTTTGCTGTTCAAATGCCACACTCCCTTCCCCTCCAAATAGCTTTCTTCTGCTCTGTCTCCCCACCGCACTCCCTCCTTCCAAAGGGCCCGCTGGCTGGAGAAGGTTCCAGTCTACGAGTGTCCACTGCACTCCCTCCTTCCAGAGGGCCCACTGGCTGGAAAAGGTTCCAGTCTACAAGTGTTTGGGTGGTGCTGCCTTTATTGTTATTATTATTATTGTAAATAACGACGGCAAAGAGCAAATAAGTGAAGAAAGGAGAGGGAGAAGGTGACTCGGATGATAGTTAGAGACCCAAAGAAAGGCAGGCGGAAGTGCTGCGCCCAGGAAAGGATTTAGGAGCCCAGAGGCGGTGGTGCTGGGCAGACCCCAGCGGCGGTGCAGCTTCCCTGCCTGCAGGGGAGCAGGGAGTGGGTTGGGCGCGAGGTGCTCTCCAAGTGCTCTCGCTTTTGGCAGGTGCCAAGCTTTTTGTCCCCTGCATCCACTTCCTGCCCGGACAGCCCGGACCCAGGGCCCAGTCCTCTCCAACGTACTGTGCAGAAAGTGACTCCCTTCAAGGAGTGCGGGTTGGCGCCTTTCCCCCCATCTCGTCCCCAAAATAGCCCTGGTCGCCAGCGCATCAAAGGCGGCTTTGTGAGCGGCCGCCTGCAGGCTGCCTGGAGGGGGGCGCACGTGGGACGTTCTGGGAGCGCGTCCCACTCCCCTCTCCAACCTCTCTCTCTTCTTTCATTCATTCTTCTCTCCTCTCCTGCTTTGTCTCTATCTCCCTCTTGTTTTTCTCCTCGTCTTTATCTCTCCATCCCTCCCTCTCTCCTCCCCTCCCCCACCTTTCCTCGTTTTTTCCCTCCTCCTCCTCTCTCTTCTCCCCCCTCCCTTCTCTCCCTCTCCCTCTCTTCCAATCTCTCTCTCTCGCTCTCCTTTTTCTCTCCATCTCTTCTCCCTCTCTCCCTTCCTCCACCTTTGTCTCTCTTTCTCTCTCTCTCTCTCTTTCTCTCTCACCTCCGTCCTCTTCCTTTTCCCCACCTCTCCCCTCCAAGCGGGGGACCAAGCTTTCTCTCCCCTCCCCCCCCACCTCCCCGATCCCTGCCGTCAGGTAGCCGGGCGAGGCCCAGGCGCGCGCTGCTGACAGCGGACGCATGCCTGCAGCCAATCAATGCCCGGATGCGCTGCTGCTTGAATAAATCATTAAGCCTGACACGCGCTCGGGCCCGCGCTCTGCGCTGCAACTTGCTTCCTGCCATTAACCTACACACCCTCTTTTGTAACAACCTAATCTTGCATACAAAGGAAGTAGGAATATAACTTCAACCTGCGCTGTAGCCCAGCCCTTGGCATTCGCAGTGGGAAAAAGAACGTTAGTGTCCGCGAATCCACTTCCCTCCTTACCTTTGAGTCCGGATAACCGGGAGTTTCTGAGGAAATCCGAAAACAAATCATTTCTTGGTCCAGGAGCGGAGAGAGGGAGAAAAAAGTTCAGAGACTTCTCAGCAATAAGAAAAGGGAAACAGCGTTGAGGGCATTTAGTACATCAGAGAAGCGTCCATAGTGTTTTAAAAAGAGGTCGTCGTGAAACAAGCTCGGAGAGCTCGCTCTGGAAGATACAAAATAAGACAAGTCCTAGAAATGTTGACAGAACTTAACCATGTGTCCCTCGCTTTTTAAATGAGTGCGTAAATGGATGAGGGAATGAATGGGTGAACGAAAGCATGAACGGCTGCCCAACAGCAGCATGGTCTTTGTTTATCTTGGGGGAAAGTTCCCAGCACCACCCCTCTACCTGGTTCAGGAAGCGCGTGAGAAGCGGTATCCCTTGTGCTGATAGAGTCAGAGACAGCTCTGAAGCCCTTTCATTTTCTATTCATCTGGTGATCTATGCAAGGGAAGGCATTTTCCAGAAGAGAAAACTGAAATTGACTTCTTTTACAAACTTTCAAGTAAGTCATTCCCAGCGCCAAAAGGTAAAGTGATCTTCCAGAGTTTGGTTTTGAATAGAGCTAGGTTCACCTCTGCCCTACGAAGTTTCTATGAGTCCCTGAAAATCTTACACAAAACGAGTATATCCCTGAGGTCCTGTGGGAGAATAACCTGGGTATCAGCCAGGGTCAGCAGGAGCCGGTAGCACACTTGAAAGGGCAAATGAAAAGAGTTTAATGGAGAGACGGAGGTGGGTGGAACTAAAGGAATCAAAAGGTTGCAGCACCCAGAGACTAGGAACGAGGGGGAGCCTTACCATCTCTGGCTTGCAGGGGACAGAAGAGGAAGCTATTACCACATCTCAGCAAGAGCTGTTGCTATGGGAGAGAAGCCTCCTGACAAGAGCTGTCCTGAGACCAAGAACCACTGCCAAAGCAACTGAGGAGCTTTGCAGGGAGGAGCGGGGATAAAAGTGTCCTGACCTGCCCCCACTCCTACCTCACAAATTCCTAGTGGTGCCTCCTAGTGGCCAAACCCAGCAGGAAGCCAGAGGACAAGAGAGACCTAGTGAAGAGGTCCACAAAATCAGCTTCCTGAGATGCAGAGCAGGGCTGGAGCTGGAGAGATTCCAGTGAACAAGACAAGTAAGGTCCCTGTCCTCATGAAGTGTACCTTCTGGTAGGGGGCAATTGATAGCAATTGTATAAACAAACAGGTGTTTTTTGTTTGTTTGTTGGGTTTTTTGTTTTGTTTTGTTTGGGTAGTACTAGATGCCAGGAAGGAGAAACAGCATAATGGATAAAGAGTGACTGTAGCTGGGGGAAAGCTGCTTTAGATAGGATGATCAAGGAAGGCTTCTCAGAGGAGGTGATGTTTGAGGTAAGGTGACCTGGACTTCCCCGGGAAGCCTACCTTGACTCCACATCTACTCCCAGACTTCTTTTTATGTGGTTTGTGGGTAAGCCTCAAATCTAGGCTGATTTAGATGCATCCATTAACCAGTCTCCATGAAAATGAGAGACTAGAATAACACCACCAAACGCTCATATTTACAAATAGCTTGTAATCTCCCCTACAAGGCCCTGTGCTAAGTGCTTTACATAGTCTCCTGTTGCCGCTGTGGGTACCATCAGCCCCATGTTATAAACAAGAATACTGAAGCTTAGAAGGAAGGGGAAGTCGATTCCCTGCTCTAACAGCCCAAGCCCTGCAAGAACAGCGAAGTGGAAATGCATGCCCTACTCTCTCTTTCTTACTAGTCTCAGTCCTAGCCCTTTGACGCTCTAGGCAGAGGGCGGGCCGGTGTCTTCCTTCTTCGGTGGGCCCGTCTGATATGAACTTGACATAGATATTTCTCCATGCACACCCCCCTACTCCCAATTTAACAATGTGAAAGGCAGAGTCAGGGAGGCGAGACGTGTGTCCCAGTAGCTCCAGCACAGCCTCTGATAATACTCGCATTCAACAGTTTTGCAGCCAGCGGCGGGTCTATTTTTTTCTCTCTGGCACTCCCCGCTCCTCCTGGTCCATTTCAGGCGGCTCCAGTCTGAATTCGGTGGTCTCCAGGCCATTTTTTTTTGAATAGGTAAGATTTCTCAGTCAATAACGTCAAGGCAGTTTTCTTCCCCAGCACCCTCCTCCCCCCAGAAAAGAAAGCGGGAGTTGGGGCTAAGACGGGGGAGAGGCCGCGACTGCTAGCCGCTGGGGTCTACGTTTTGTACTTCGCTGACAGCCCAGGGCCGCTCCAAAGCCCGCCGCGCAGCCAATGGGCTGCGGTGATTTATGGAGCTGACTAATGCTGGCTGAATGCGGCCTGTCAGAGCGCCCTGAATGGCTTCCCTTCGCCGCACAAGCCCCGGCTTTGTGTTGCTAAGCGATTAGAGCAGATGTAATGAGATTTTGCCCTTTCCTAGCTTCGGCAAAATTGTGTGTGTGTTTGTGAATTTTTAGAGTTTGCCTCCGCATTGTGGCAAACAACGGCTAACTTTGCCCCGAGTTTAACGAGACTGGATATCTCCCATTCAGAAGTGAGTAAAAGAACACCTGTCTTCCCAAGGAGAAGGGGGGAAACATCCCCTTTGTGGGGACTGAAACATTATCCTAATGCTATATTCATAGCCATAAATGACTTGCTACACTTTCTTTGCGTACCTTATCTGGAAACTTGCAAAGGAGCTAAATTAAAAGAATAAGAAACGCATGGCGGGGGTGGGTGGGGGGAGAGGGGGACCCAGCTCTGGTCCTCCAAATGAGAAGATAAAAAATAAAGCAGGCATCACAAAAGCATTACTTCCCTCAAGTAAGCTCTAAATTGGCCGACTGCTGGCAGAAAGTCCGATTATTTATGGCGATGAGGAATTTACTGATTTTTTTTTCGCCTTAATTACGCTCATCTCTTTGAAAGGGACTGAAGCCTCAATGTGCATTCTATAGAGGGTCATTTAGCAAAATGACATCAGACGCTGTGGCGTGCTCCGCGCATCGCGGCTTTAAAAAATGATTATTCTGTGCCACTAAATGGTATAGATGTACCAACACAGACTAGATTTTTAACTCTGGAAGACGTGCTGGCTCCCTGCTCTTTGTTGGGTTTTGTAAGATGCATTTTGCGCTCGGCTTTCCGCTTGGCTGGAGACACGCTAACTGAATCTGCAAGTAATGCAAGCGGCGAGCGCGGAGCCGGCGAGAGGCGGAGTAGGATTCTGATCACGTCCTTGCTAACTGACAAGAAGCAAGCCAGCCAAAAACCCACCAATTTCTTTTTGAATCTTGGTAATTGGGTACTTTTACACGCAGCTCACGCCATTCGGATAGAGTCACAAGCTTAGATAGGCCAGTGTCTCAAAGCGACCACACATTTCTAAGGCTTTTATTTAAATCTAACTCCGGTAAGAAATTTACATCATACGTGCCCTTTACTTAAAACCAATATGGAAAGTGTGTGCTGTGGGGAAGAGGAGTGGAAAATGCATGCCTGGCAGTGAAGGAAGAACACACCTACCACTGGGAGTGTGGACAGGGCTACCTCCCCCAAGCCCAGCCTCAGACACCACCATCCTTTCTCTCACCCCTAGTGTTCGTTATCTCATCCAGCCCTTCCACAGTTTCACGATGAGAAACTCGGAATGGGGGTAAGGGTTAGAAACTGGGCTGAGGACCCTCTCTTTCCAGTTCACTTTTGGAGGTATTTTTTCAGTGTAAAGTCATGTTATCAAAAGGTGATGTAGCCATTAATCACCACCCACTCTCTAGGTGTCTGTGTACATTTGCAACATGAACGTGGAGAAAAACCATATACGTGTGTGTGTGTATATATATATATATATATGTACATTCATCATAGAATCATCTTGGATAGGACTGGTCACAGCACTTATCTTTGTCATTTCTGCCACTTAGCTTGTTTCTTCCCACCTTCTTCTCCCCCGCTCTTTCCCTTTGGCATTTTCATAATAACTTGGGCAGGGGCAGTAGCGTCAAAGAAGACTCAGAGGCAGCTGATTATTTTCATTTGTAAAAAAAGAAAAAGTTTTATTATGAAACTAGTTTGTATAAAACAGGGTTATACATGGTTTTTTTTTTTTGTAAGTTTGTAATAAAACAGTAAGAAACAAAAAAAAGGCAGTGATAGAAATTTCCCAAAAGGCAACCCATCAAAACCAACTGGCTGCCACTTTGCGTTTGGACAGTAGCTGCATAAACTTTGTTCTTCTTGAACGGTATTTAATAACATCATTAATACATTAACAAAGTTTCTATAAAGTAAGACACATTGGTGCTGAAGTACATCTGGTGGCCTTTTGATCTCACCTATGAGGACAGTTCTTTACAAAACCACATAGGGAAAATGGCAGTTGTAAGGTTAACTACACATCTAAAATATGCAGAGGTAATAGCATTACATGTTAAAGTATCAAGATATACACATTTTAAACCATTTGTACAAAACTCTATAAATTTTTTCTCTCTCTCTTATGTACAAAAATATCTTAATATATCCCCAAACTGGTTAGGATAGATACAAATAGATTTTTCTTATAATAAAAAAAATTCACAAAAGATTGGAAGCATTCTATGATGAAAAAAATAGAAAAATGGTGTGAGGGAGTGGAGCTTGGGGAGGGACCCCCCCCCCACTCCTGCAGAGGATTGGGGTTTCAAAGAGCATACTTTCACTGCAGACAAATGTCCACAGCTTATCGGGATGGAGGATACAGAGACGAAAGACACCAACCCATTTCTAGAGGGCTAAGAACTGCGCTTTCGGAGGGGGCGGGGAGGTCAGCTCTGCCTGTTAGTGGTGGGTGGGAGTTTCTACAGGGCGTGTGCTGCTCCCTTCCGCCAGGAGCCCGCTGTTTTTGCACACAAGCTGCATTTTGTGCATTGACTCGGGTCCTAGTCACTCTTTCTATCTCCGTGAATGACTGGAGTGCACAGATACTGTTCTGAGCGCGTTCCTGTTTTGCGAGAGCCTTGCTTCTCAGGCACGCGGCGCTTAGTTGGCGTAGGGGTTGGTTGCCTGGATTTGTTTGTTTTCTTCTTCTTCTCTTCTTCTTTCTTCCTTTTTCTCCCTTTCAACATCGCTGACGAGAAAGCACGAAAGATGCAGGTTGCGCGGTGGCCCTGTAACATAAAAACGGGAGAGGTTAGTGTGCACTTGGAGGCCAGTAGTGGGAGCAAAAGGAGGTTTGGAGAGAGATCTGTCAGGTAGAGCGCCTCTTTTGACAGGTCTTAGTACTCTGTTCCCCGCCTCAGCTCTACTCTCCAGTTTTGGAGACCTGGACAAAGCCACTCTCAGAAGCCAAGGCCGAAACTAACATACCAGGATTTGAAATCGACGGACTTTAACAAATCCTTTAAATCAACCCTCCTCCCTCATCTCCGTGGAGACAGTCCCCCTCCTACAGAAGAAAAAGGATGAATGCAAGAAAATCTCCCCCGTTCCCTCCATAGTGCAACCTACCTGCTTCCGAAGTCCATTCGCACCAGGGCCTGAGCAGGCCGAGCCCCTCAGAACCAGTTGGTGAAGTCGAGCAGTTCTTGCTCCTCGGGGCTGAGAGGGTCGTAGGAGCCCTCGTCCGACGAGTAGGATGAGACCGGCGACCCGGCCATGGAGTTCATGTCGTTGGAGTAGTTGGGGGAGATGGTGGGCGACAGGACGCCCGCCTGGAAGGCGGCGCTCACCGCATCGTGCTCGTCCAGCAGCTGCTGCAGCGCGCGGATGTACTCGACGGCGGAGCGCAGCGTCTCCACCTTGCTCATCTTCTTGTTGGCCGCGCCGTTGGGGACGTGCTCCCGAAGGGTGGCGAAGCCCAGGTTGACCAGCTTGACGCGGTTGCGCTCGCGCTCGTTGCGGCGCGCCACGGCGGCCGGCTGCTGCTGCGGCAGGCTGTAGCCGAAGCCGCTGAAGTTGAGCCGGCGTTTGCAGCGCATCAGTTCGGGCGAGGACGAGCGCTGTCGCTTGACTTGCTTGGGCGCTGACTTGTGACCGCCCCCTGAGGGCTGGCCGTCGGCCGCGGGGCTCAGCTGAGGCGCCTGCGGCTGCGGCGGCGGCTGCTGCTGCGCGCTCTGCGCCGCCGCTGCCGCCGCAGCCGCCGCCGCGGCCGTGGCAAAGAAGCAGGCTGCGGGCGGCAGGAAGGGCTGCGGGCCTGCGCCGCCGCTCTCCATCTTGGCAGAGCTCTCCATGCGCAGCGGCCGGCGAGGAGTCGCGCGATCGGAGCGATCCGGGGACGCGAGGTGCGGGGCGCGCGCTGGGGGGACACAGACAGGACCGGGGGGCCACGAACAGAGAGGGAGAGAAGGGGAGAGATGAAGAGGGAGCCCGGGGAGAAGTTACAAAAATACAAAATCCCCGGGAGACTTCTTAGGGTGGGAGCAAGGAAGGTGCAACTGCTTCTCCTCCTCCCCCCTCCCCTCCTCCCTTCGCAGGTTGGCTTCGGGAGCCTCGCGTGGCGCTCGCGTGTGAGGCTGCCGCTAGCGCCTTCTTGTTTAAAAAAAAAAAAAAAAAACAGCAGAAGAAGCAAAAGTCGGTGGTGAGCGCGCTCTGCTGAGTCTTCTGTTCCTCTCCCCTTAGGGCTGCGCTCTCTTGCGCCGGGTCTCGGTCTCTCCAGCCGCGGCTCGGGCTGTTTGTATTATTTTGTTAACCCCCTTTCTTTCTTATTTCCTTCTTTCACTCGCCCTCCTTGGCCGGCTCCCCGTCGCTGCGCCTTCCACGTTCCCTGGCCAGAAGTGAGAGAGTGCTGGGCGGCTGGAGTGCGGCCGCCTTTTCAATGGGACACCCAGCCCCACGCGCAGCCCTGGCCCCGCCTCGCCCCCCACTCCCCGCTGCTGCAGCGAGCGGCTGCAGCCCCCCCGCCCCCCTCCTCTTACCTCCTCTTCCCACCCCCTCCCTAAACTCCCCCTCCTCCCCTCCCCTCCCCCCGCCCGTCCCCCGAGCCCGTTCCTTGCAAACTCTCCATTCAGCCGGGTTTGTTGTTGCAGTGCGTGCGCCTGGCGCGTGCCGGACTCCCGGCTGAATAAACAGGCGGCGCGCTCAGGGCGGGCGGCAGCCGGGGGTGGTTCTAGAAGGGGGGGTGGGGAGGGGGAGGGCAGCGTCGCCGACGGGCCAATAGCTCTGGAAATTGGGGGTGTATGGGTGGAAAGGTTTGGGGTGAAGTGTCCCGGGATTCTCCTGAGAACTTGGGGAAAATCACAGGGAAGGGTTTGGGCAGAAAATGTGACACGGGGCGGTGTGGAAGTTGGGGGCAGTGAGGCTCCATTTTTTCCTGTTTTCTTCTCCTACCCCACTGTCACTCTCTTGGGGGTTTTCGATGCTCTTGGGAGCGGAAGGAAATTTGCTACTGAAGTTCAGAGAGATGGGGAGGACTCCGTGGGACTGTTAAAGTACTGTTAAGACTTAGGTTCTGGTCCCAGGGCATCCTCTCACTAGCTCCGTGACCCTTAGTAAGTGACATCCACTCTGAGCCTCAGTTTGCTCGTCTGTAACAACAGAAGGTTGGATTAGATGGTCTCTAACGTCCCATCCAGTTGTGAAATCTAGGATATGCCCCCTACAACTGAACAAGTGTGGAGGAGGCCAAGAAGAAGGGAGGTGATCGCTTTGAGGGGCGGTGGTAACCAGAGCTGTAGGGAGACAGGTGTGTATGGCCGGGATACTCTTCCAGGATGACCTAGCTGCCTGTAGCATCACCGCCGCGCCCCATCCCCCCACAAAAAAAAGATTATTTCCGGACCGGCTAAGGGGGTGTATAAAGAGAGGAGCTCTTTGGGGTATTCCCAGGGTGGATCTGAGAAAGGAGATGGGGGGAGGTGATGGAGCTTGGGGGTGGGGGCGGAGCAGCTTCGCTGGTTGTTCGGCGCCGCTGCAGGCATCTCGGCGGCCTTGGCTCAGCCTCCATCCCGCCCCAGGCGTGTGCCCGGCGGGCCGGTGGCAGGCGACTGGGAGCCGAGCCCGGCCGGGCCGCGTGCTGGCGCCGCGAGGGAGGAGGAGGCGCTTGCAGCCGTCGCTCGGCCGCTTGGACGGCGCCCACCCAGGCGCCCTTCCTGGGCCCTCGGCCCTGGCCCTGTCTGGCCAGAGCCTGGTCCAGCTTCGGGGCTCCTTGGGACGCGGCGCTGCGGAGAAAGCGGACGGAGCAAACGGAGCAAACTACCGCTCTGGTGGACGGAGAAGAAGGAGACGGGGGCGCGTCTCAGGTGGCGTCTACACAGCCGGGAAAAGGCAGAGTGTCACCATCCGGTTGATTTGTCCACTAGGAATAGGCAGTTTGGGTTAGAGACCTGGGTACAGGGATGCTCGTTTTGACTTATCCCAATAATTGCTTCCCATTGAACTTCCCTTTGTGGAGATGGGTCTCTCTCTCAAAGATCGTGTGGGTGACCGGGGAACCGCCTCTGGTATGGGCGAGTGCTGTCGGAACAATAGTGGTGGTGAGGGCAGTGGTGTCGGGGTCCCGAGGTGAATCACATCTCAGCCTCAGTTTCTTCTTTTAAAACAGATGTGTTTAGGAAGCATAGGACTGAATGGGGCCAACAGAGATCAGTTCTGTAAACTTCCCACCCACACGGCCCCCTCCCCTACAGTAGCCTATGGCCTGCTGACCCCAAAGGACCGGGGTGAATTCCGTGGGATTTATACCTCTGGCCTCTCCCCCCGCCCCTCCCCCCACCCCAGGAAAGGAGATGAGAGGGCTCCAGGTTACATGTGTCTCCTCTTCCAGGAAGTATAGGAGGCCATGAAGCCTAAACAGAGTCGCATTACCCGCTTTTCAACAGGAGGAAGCCTCAGACCACCTGGCAGGATACCGCTATCAGGCACATTCCGCAACCCGTTTGCCCCAGCTGTGCGCCCCGGGTGCGGGCCGCTAGGAGGCATCCACCCTCCTGAGCAGAATAGGGGCTGGGGTGGGGGGAGCGGGGCGTGCGTGGCGTACGGGGCGGGCCGTCAATATCAACGCATCTAAAGGGCACTATCCTTCACATTAAGCTGTATCCCTTCCAATTCAGACTCTATCCTTCCACACTTTACAAAGGCCCATAATCCTGGCTCTACCACCGTTTCGCGTTGTAACCTTAAACAACCGCTAAGGCCCTCGGTTTCCCCATCTGTGCCAGAGCGGCGTCCGCCAGCTCATTTCGAACCGTATCTGCGAGCGGGGGAAATTTGCTGATGGCCAGAACGTGTTCTCAGTATCCTTCTAGGATGCGGGCTCCACGGGTGCACAGAGATGCTCCTTATCAGGGACTTCAAGGCCAGAGCCTACTCCCAACCACACACACACAGACACACACACACACACACACACACACACACACAGACGCGCGCCATGTAATGGGCGTTCAAAGAGAAGGGCCAACTAGTGAAGCCGCGCATTGTAGCGGCCCTACGCTTTGGCCTCCGCCCAGGAGAAAAGACAGCGGGCGCTGGGATCCTTCCGGCCAAAGCCACGGAACATTTGTCCTTATTCTTCCCGCCCCAGCCCCGAGCCAAAATCCCGTCCTCACCCTCCCCACTCCCACATCCTCAGCCTATTTCCTTACATGCTTTGCAGAACCTCCAGGAACCCAGGCTTTCTCTTCCTCCCACTCAACACAAAGAGTGCTCCCAGCCAGACGCTGTCCTCTCCACCTTCTCCAACCCTAAGGTAGAGCAGTCTAGAATCTTTCCTTAGGGGCTTAGCCTCGGCCCTTGGGGACTGTGCACTATCAAGGGTAGGGTTTTTGGGGGGGGGGTTTTGTTGTTGTTTGTTTGTTTGTTTGTTTTGTGGTACGCGGGCCTCTCACTGTTGTGGCCTCTCCCGTTGCGGAGCACAGGCTCCGGACGCGCAGGCTCAGCGGCCATGGCTCACGGGCCCAGCCGCTCCGCGGCATGTGGGATCCTCCCGGACCGGGGCACGAACCCGCGTCCCCTGCATCGGCAGGTGGACTCTCAACCACTGCGCCACCAGGGAAGCCCTCAGGGGTAGTTTAACATGTTCTTCCACTGAAATTGGCGTTCTGGTTGTTACACCAATTTGGAGCAAAGGACTGAGGCTCAAGGGCCAATTAGAATCCTGCCTCTGATTCTGTGACCTACATTTGACCTCCCCAACACACACTCACACACCTAAGAGAGCTGCCACATACTCTCCCAGGCCCAGGGAACTCCGGACCTTATACTAAGGGATAAAGCAGAGGCTAATTCGCTATCCAGGCTCTGTTACTTCAGAGCTGGGAGTTTGAGCGAAGAGCCGACACTCTGAGTTTCGGCTTCCTCATCCTTACATGCCCATGGTTATAGCACCTACCTCCAATGGTTGTGAGATTTCAAAGAGATGTACGTGGAGCTCTCAGAACTAGGTCAAATGGAAAGGGATTAACAGGAATGGCCTTTTCCAAAACGAGGAGGAAGGCCCTGCTCACACAACCCACCCAGGAAGGGTTTTGTGGGAAGAGGACGCCTGGCTGTCAGCTTCCTGGAACCTCACTGTGCTAATTGCTCCAGCCATTGGAGATCAAATGCCACCCTGTCCCACCGTCCTTTTTGGAATTACTGGGTAATTCCTGTCCTTTTTGAGGAATGGTGGTGATGCTTGCTGGCAAACCGGGGTGATAGAGATAGAAACCAAGTGTTTGTTTGTTTGTTTTAAACACAAACAGTAACAAGTCAGATGGAATACAGACAAGCTTCATGGCTGGCAGAGGGAAAGGGCTTCAGCAGAGCCAGTGGCCCTGCCCTCCAGCTGTCTGTGGCTCCTTTGACACCCAGTGGGCCTGACTCTGAGCAAATTTCCAGGCTTTTCTTGACCAGGACACTCAAGGTCCCATTTATCTAGAAGTGGAGGCAGAAGAAAACAACTCACAAAAGGAGGGTTCCATGCTTTCATTCATACATGGAGTAGTGGCACTCCCTTCGCTTATCTGTCAAGGCCTGCAGGAGAATTAAATCTTTTGTTTTTTGTGAATTCATTTTGCAAATTCTTCCACACGTATCAGGGGTTACCATTCTTGTGATGGGGAGGCAGGACACTCACCCTCTTTGGTGTGTATTACCCATACTATAGATATCCCAGAAAAATGGGGAGGTTCCTCTTTCTCCTCCAGTACAATAAAGGCCTCAGTTTCTGCACCTTCAGACCCCTCTTCTATGTTAGGGGATCCTGACGCTGGACCATACCTTAGATTAAAACTACATTCAACACCAGGATCTGCGTGGGGAGATGACTTTCCTAGTGATGCTTAGCAGTCGGCTGCCCGGGAGACCTGCGGTGCTGAGGCCCCGAATCTCCCGCCACTTTCTTTCCACCCGCAGCTGAAGGCCAGGCCACCTTTGCTCACAGGCTACCCTCAGTCTCCGTAACTGTGCACCTTCTCTCTGCGGAAAGGAGCTAGGCCTCCTTTCTAAAAGTGCCTTTGGTGCTCTTTCTCTGGAGGGAGGGGAGTTCATACTGAAAGTGAAACTAGGTTTCCCATTGAATGAATCATTTAATACAATTATATTTACAGTGGATCCTGAATAAAAGGCAAAGGGAGGACGAAGATGAACGCAGGCCTCAGAGCCTTGATTTGAACAGGAGATTTTTGCTGCAGCCTTCAATGTTGGTGAGTGTTAAGCCCCATAAACCCGGGGTTCTTTGAGAAAAGTGCGCGTGCAAGGAATTCAGAGCAGACACCCACCTCCAGTAGCTGTAACACAGGGCCTCTGTCCTGGGATGTATGCGGCTCTGAGCCTGTGCTTGACACTGTCTTACCCAGGGGAGATGAGAAGTTCATTACTGTGAGGTCTGCTGTCTCCAATACACCCTTCCCAAGGTAAGTTCGGAAGCGGCGCTGCCCAGCCTGGGTTGAGTCTGACCAGCCTGGGATGGGCTGTTGCAGTGGGGGGCAGAAGTACACAGACCAGAGACCTGGCTGAGCTGCTTGGTCACAGCAGCCAGGCCTGCACCTGCATTAAGGAATCCATGCTCCAAACCAATCTATTTGCTTTTTCCATACGCCTTACAAAGGGGGGAAAAAAACTGGAAAAAAAAAAAAACAAAAAAAGCACAAACTATTATTTTCTCGTGGCTTTTTGGTGAAGGAGGGGAGGTCGGGAGGGGGAGGGGGTAATTTGCAGCCAACCTCACAAATCCTTTTGAAGTTCTTCAAATAAGGAGAAATAACGCTGCTAAGTCTTTATTTTTTCTAAAGCCCCATTTACATTATGATTAAATACCTTCCTCGGATAAGCATAAAGAAAGTCGTTAATCTATATAGCTCTCCAAAGAATCAATACATTCGAAACTTTTGTAGGATTTGTTACACCCTATTTTGTTACAGTAGACCAGCTCCTCTCTGTCTAGGCACATGGCTCTCCTTCCCTCCCCCCTGCTTCCCCACCTCCTCCAAGAAAGGAAATAAAGTAAAGGTCTTTCACGGTAAACAAAACCAGCTGATTCTTCACAGAGAACCCATGAATAGCTGGAGAAGAAAAAAAAAAACTTACAATAAATGGTGCATTTTTTCTCTGCTGGGTATAGTATTCAAGGATCAGGGCAGTATTCAAACAGAGGTCCATTTTTTGCTCAGCAAGAGAGTTTAGAAAAGGAGCGTGGGGTCCATTCAGCGCTTTCCCCCCTTCACAATCGCCGGGTTCTATGAAACCTATCTTCCATGCCTTGTCGGAGTGTTTCTGGGGACCAATTAGTGCTTTGTTGCACGGCTTCTTTGCTGAATCTTTGAGCAGCAAGAAAAAGCGCTCTCGACTCTCCCCTTATTTTGACCATTTCAGTCATTACTCAGTGTAATAATTAATATGACAACTGGACGCTCCAGTTTGTATAGAAACACCTCAGCTACAGGAGCGAGTGTGCAGTGGGTGGTAACGAGCCCTCACATCAGCCGGGGAAGCCACACACACAAAAAAAGGAATGAATGGCCAGAGAGAAAGAGAAGGAATAAAGATAAAATAGTTGGCAGAACGCAGAGGAACATAAAACAGATGAGAACGGAGAGACGGAGGGGGAAGGGGGGACAATTAGAAAGGGAGGGGGGAAAAAAACACCCGATGGAGGTTAACTTATTTTGAAACTGTTTTCTGAATAGGACCCTGGACGTGAGTGGGCCGGCTGTCAGCCCAGCGCATTCCCCACCCCCCACCCCCGCCCACCCGCGACTTTCTGAACTCTCTTGGAACTCGGTGGGGAGGAGGGTTGGAAGGAGGACTCCTGCAGCCTTTGGGCTCTCCCCGAGGTCCTTCTAAAGAGTGCACCCAACACACCACCCAGCTCCTAGTTTGCCTTCCAGTTTTGCAAAAATCCTGTTCCCCGTCGCTCCAGCTTCGGGTGGCAATAGAGAAGATTGGGCGCGAGTGTAGACGGGAGTTGAGTGCTGCATCAGCTCCCCGCGGGTGAGTTTTGGGGAGAGGGCACTTCTGATACACCCCAACAACTCTGCAAAGCTGTCTCGTGGAGCAGCGCCCCGCGGGGCCCTGGCGGGGAGGGTCTTTCCCGGTAGCGCACAGCCAGACTGCGCGCTGCGCCCCGGGTCCCCGCAAGTGCGCCCCGGGGTGGCGATGCGCCCCGGGCTGGCGACCCGCTCCGTGACGGCATGATAAATAATTAGAGGGTTTAAGCGCGTTAGCCACAGCTCATGCTAATGAGCCAGATAAAGGCTCAGTCTAACCCGAAGTGACAGTTTGCATATAGCAGGGAAGAAAAAAATCCGTTTATTTTTTCCGTATCTTGATTGCTTCTTCTCAAATGCAGGCGTCCCCAACCCCCTATTCATTCCCCTGATTCCCTCTCCTCACAGCCCCCCACCTCCTGCCACACACACAACACGCACAGTCCACCCCCCTTTTGACCCTTCCTCTGTCACCCAGGCCCTGCCCGGCCGCCTGGTGACATCGCAAAATACCCGGGTGTCCCTATCTGACCAGCCGGGAAAGTTCACTCCCAGCGCGCCCTGGCCAGTCTCAGCCCCCAAGCGGAGATGGTTCGTGTGCCTTTCTTTACAAAATATGGAAGCCACCAAGGCTCGCATGCTGAGGGAAGGACTTTGGGGCTGAGGGTCAGAGGCCTCTGAGAGCTCCGGGGGCCCAGCAGGCCCTTGGGCGCCCTCTGCGCTCACCGGGGCGGGCGAGGGGCGCTGCCTGCTGGGGAGAGGAACGCAGGCGCCGCCCGGGGCCCTAGAGCTGGAGCTCCTGAAACGCTCCTGCCGCCTCCTGAAAACAGGGGCAGTTTGCCGAAGTGACTGAGGTCAGTCGTGTGTCCCCATTGTGTGGCCACGTGTCCTGTGTCCATCATCACCTCCCCAAAGTCCGAGCTCAGCCCGACTCCTTGCGGCGCGGCCGGGGAATGCTCTGGCCTATAAATCAGCCAGCGGCTGCGAGCTGTCTGCACCTCGGTGCAGACCTTGACGCTGGCCCCAGCCGGCCAAGGGGAAAGTTTGCTCGCACCAGGTTAGCAAGAAACAGGCCGCTGCCAGGGCCCAGGGTCTACTTGGGCAACTGTGGGCCCCCAAAGTGGGACAGTTGAACTCTTTCCTCCCCGCTCCCCCTTCCCTAGACCTAGCATTTGCAGAGTCTTTGGGGGTAGGAGGTGGAGGGAGAGGAAGAGGGTAATTTCTGATACATGGTTATTCGTTGTCGTGGAACCTTAAATAAACAGCAACAAAAACAAAATTAAATGAGTTAATATTTGTAAAACGCTGAGAACCGTGCTGGGCACCGAGTGAACACTGTATATGCATTTCTCAGGTAAATATAAGCATACTGAAATACATCACAGGAGGTATGTGCTATTCATCTCAGATGTTAGAAAATATTGCTTTGATCCCAAAATGATCAAGGTTGACATGCTCACTGATTCGTCAAATAACTATTGAATGTAATCAGAGATAAATAAGACAATCTGCCTTCAGTCAGCTTCTAGCTTAGTAGACAGAAAAGGAGGAGTATAAGACGAGAAGGTCCATTAAAACACAGTTTAAAAACAATGGAGAGCCCTCTGCCCTCTCCCCTCATGCTCTGTTAGTGTGTGCTCTCACCCTCCCTCATCCTCCAGGTTACCCCCAAGTAAATACACGATCTAGGTAAAAAGTGGACTTGTTGATGCAAACACGTCCAACCCCTCTTCCCCAACCAGATGGTCACCCCCAGCTTCTCCTGTATGACAATAATTCATGAGCAGACACTAATGAAGTAAACACACCCACGCACACACCCGTTAACACCTGTAGTATCAAGTGCAGTGAAAAGGCAAGCCACTTGAAGTCAGACAGACTCCAGGTTCTGGAACTTTCTATCTCTGTGCCCTTGGGCAAATGGCTTACTCTCTCCTAGACAATTCTCCATCTAAAAAATAAGGGGACTGAGTAAAATGCTTCCCCTTCAGCTCTGACTACACAGACAATACAGGCACGACCACATGACCCTCTATTGGCAACAGCTTCCCTCTTTGAGCAGACAAACATCTTTCGCTGATCTTTACTGCAAGGACCTTCAGAAGGCACATGACCTCATACCGCTTCATGATGGAGACCAATCCTTGCTAGTGCCAGGATCATGGCTCCTAGGGGCCAGAGGCTGCATTATGGGGTCAGCATAACTTCAGCCCTGGGGGCCAGAGTAAGAGATGGGCCATTGGCTCATCAGAATTCACATGCAAAGAGAAGAAACTCACCACTCTGGCTAAAGGCGGCTTTGCTTGGGTCACAGGATTCCCTTTGACTTCCTGAGCAGTTTTTGGTTTGGGATTTGGCGGCCAAGGAAGCTCGAAGTCCTCCTAGGTGGGTTGTATGAGTCTCTCGCCACCTGCCGGTTATTTCTTGAACTGCAGTGAGGACTGCGTGAAAATCTTGTAATTCCATTCATTGCAAGTTGATTTTACTAGTTCTATCCCATACAATTCAGTTCAAGCACAGAGCACCGTGCTGTCTGTATCACGTCCACACAATACCTACATTAGAAATACATGACGTGCTGTTAATGTTCAGATTATGAAGCTTCATCCCAGACCCACCAAGTCATAATCTGGCCAGTTGGCCTTTATAACAAGCTATGGAGTAGTCCTTTTGTACACTGAAGATGGAGAACTAGTACTCTAGAGGCATTTCAGGTGATAAGACACAGTCTCCATTATTCAGAGCTATGAAGAATTAATCTCTTCTGATAAAGAAGTTACACTAGTCTCATGAATATACTTTCTTTGGGTTAAGGGGTGTCCTGCTGACTTCTGAAGGGGGTGGAGAGGATTGGTAAGTTATTAAGGGATGGTCTTTGATGCTGGCCCTGAAGAATTGGCAAAAATTCGCAGTGGGAAGAAAAGGGCCGTTGGAACAACTTACCGAGCACAGAGCCTCTCGTTTCCTCGACTTTTGAGACTCCAACAAACTTAACCTCCACTCCTCTTTGGCTATGCTCCCTCGAGGCTATATCTTGGGTGTTGTCTGCACTCAGAGAAGCTCCACCTTGGAAATCTTAACTTTCCATCGATTCCTTCTCATCCTCATGCTTTATTATCAAGTATATTCCTAACAAGGAAAGAAATTCGGGTCTTTTTTTAAATTGGGGGGTTAGGGGGAGTTGCCCAAGCATATGATATTTCC